>NC_137813.1:71655271-71907771 GCF_963921795.1 Nannobrachium achirus
TTGAAGAAACTTATAGAATAAATTATTTTTGCACAACATGTCACACTTAAGAACTAAAAGGCTGCCCTAAGAGTGCTCTACAGTATGCGTAGATTTCTTCTTAACATAAGAACAAATCACAGCTAAGAAAACATTGGTGTATTCCAAATCTTCTTAAAAAACTTCTTAAAAGGGTCTAAGAAGAAATTTCTTCGTAAGAACGTTTGTAAGTAGGTTGGTGAATCGGGCCCAATGTCTGTTGATGTGTGAAATACAGGATGAATACAGGAAACTGATGGATAAGAAGAGGTATGAGCTGAAGAAGAGGGGTTTGGGTAAGATTCTTGCCTCTGACTGACACACACACACACACACACACACACACACACACACACACACACACAACCACTTAGAGTTGACCGGGGTTCCCCAGGGGTCCCTTTCTTTCTCTCCTCTACACAAAATCGCTCGGCTGAAAATAGCAGATCTACACACTGTTGTACTGTAACTTGTAGGGGAGGCTATTTTCATCTAGTGAGTCTAGGGTTGATGTGTTTAAACAAACATGTTCATACTATGTCTATTTAACTCTTACTGGAGGGGGAGGGGGCCACCTCGAAGTGTAAGGACAAAATGGCCGCTGTGTGAATATGGTTAATTGAGTTTACAGTGATATATATGTACAGTCATAAATCACTGTATCTGACCTCATGTATTCTATACTCATCATGTGTAATGTGTGTTGGTTGTTCTTCTGTAGAGATGAAACAGTCTGGTCTGATGGAGATGAAGTCCATGGATCAGACATCAACACCTCCCCTTCCTCCTGGTCACAAGGTTATTATAGTTTTATTTAATTTAAATGTATTTTATTTCCAGAATTCTCTTTTTTAATCCAATCATTTGTTAGTTTTAGTTTTCGTAATAACACAGCTACAAAATTGAAAGATACATTTGACATCCATCTACGATACAATACATATATACATATATATATACAATACATATATATATATATATATATATATATGTCATAGTATATTAGAGAAACAGCACATTCGAGACGCGGAGCACTCGTGGTGCGGCACGGGGCGGAGCAAGCGGTCGCCACACCAACGTACTCCAGGCGGTGCGCCGCTCTATTGTCCACGACACTGCGAGCGGCTACCGAAGCCCCCCTGTATCCACGAAGCCCAAACGAGTTACGAGGCCCCCCTGGGTCCACGAAGCCCCAAGCGGCGCGAAGGCCAGCGGACCTTGGTCCTGCTCTTCGCCCCCGAGCGCCGCAGGCGCGAGTGGCCGCGAAGAGCGGGCCAGGGCCGCGCGGCCGGCGGAGCGCCGCGCGAGTTACGAAGCCGTGGTGAATGCAATCGTTATATTTATGCCCAGGCCGTAAGGCCTGGGCAAGCGCACGTTAAACGCCCTGTCCAAGTGACTACAATGGAGCTAATGGCTAGGCTAGGCTAGGCTAGGCTAGGCTAGGCTAGGCTAGGCTAGTAAATAAAGAGTAAACACTTCCGGTCTGCGGCGAGTTCAAAGCGTGACGTAACTCTCTTATCCAGTGGCTGACGTCGCCATCTGGTGGTGATTAGTGTGTGGTGAACGTCAAAACGAGTGCTCCTTGACAACTTTTACTGGTTTCTTGAACATACTGTAACATATATATATATATATATATATATATATATATATATATTGTTTTGTAGTTCACCACACACCCTTAACACCACCTGGATCAATTCACTTTGATAGTCTCTTATCAGCGCACCTGTGTAATTCTGCCTATTCACCATGAGATGGCGTCAACAGCCATTCACTTTTGTAGTCGCTGAAGTCACTCGTTTGCGACCACTCTTTCTTTGTTTATCTACTAGCCTAGCTCGGCTGTGTTTAGCCATTAGCCAACTATGCCTAACTCTAACCCTAACCCTAACCTTAACCTCAGTAAAACTATGCCTAACCCTAAGGGTCGTTTCACACTCTAATAAGGAACCTAACTAATTTCGGTTCGGGAGGGCTCCCCGACCCGAAATTATTTAGGTTCGGGGGGAGTTCATCCATACTTTCTTAACGGCTAGTGAGGTCCATGGCAATGACGACGTTTCTGGCCGATACATGAGCGTTGCAGGGCGGATACATAATCTGACTGACCCTCGCGCTGCACGCTGAATGACTGGAAGTCCATTGAGTAGCAGCTCCAGCAGGTTGAGGCGCTATCATTCCTGCCGACGCTACGTTGTCGTTGTTGTAGATCAAAGCGACCGCTTGTTCCGCCCCGCGCCGCACGATGAGCGCTCCTGTTCTCAATTTCACTGAAACTCAAAAAACTGACGTGACTGAATGTTGCCTTCATCATATTACAGGCAGCTCTTATTTTGAAGTCAACCAATTTGAGAGGAAATACGTCAACGTGTTGTTATTCTACTTGTTGCAGCTGCTAGCCTGTTATTTATTGTCTCGCACCATCAGCGACGACTTGATCAGCAACATATCTCTTTTGATACAGCAGCGCTGTGCTCTGAGAACATACAACCTGTGGAAATAATAAACGACACGCAGTTGTGTTGTCAGAGAGATGCATTATTCTCGTCCCCGTCTTTCTACTCTGCTCCATGATTCACAATTATGCACGGCTGCACGCAATCTCATTGTCATTAATGTCCACCGCTGCTTATCTCATATGCACGGTAGTTCTTGGATCCATTTCAGTTTAAAGGTATAATACAATGTTCATCTTACTGTTTTATTGTATTATGTTTGACGTGGTTTAAAGCAATACTTCTTTTCTTTTTCTTTTTTTATATACAATATAAACCAATTCGTCGACGAATCACATTAACCCCCATGACTCGACTAGACTTTAAAAATCCTGAGTCGAAGGCAGCCCTAAAAAAAATATATATATATATATATATATGTCACCGGATGATAGAGAAACAGGACGGTCGAGAAACGTAGCACTCGTCATGCAGCACGGGGCGGAGCGGAGCCGCTCGATTGTCCACGACATTGCAAGCGGCGCGCAGGCCAGCGGACCTTGGTCCTGCTCTTCGCCCCCGAGCACCGCAGGTGCGAGTGGCCGCGAAGAGCGGGCCAGGGCCGGCCGCGCGAGTTACGAAGCCGTGGTGAATGCAATCGTTATTACGGCCTGGGCAAGCCCACGATAAACGCCCTGTCCAAGTGACTACAATGGAGCTAATGGCTAAGCTAGGCTAGGCTAGGCTAGGCTAGGCTAGTAAATAAAGTCGCAAATAGAGTCGCACACGAGTGACGTCAGCGCCTTCACTAGTGAATGGCTGTTGTCGCCACCTGGTGGTGATTGGTGTGTGGTGAACGACAAAACAAGCGCTCTTACATAGAACGTCCTGCGTTACCCAAACATCCGGTAACATATATATATATATATATATTTAATCTGATTAATCGCAATTAATCGCAAATTAATCGCATATTTTGTATCTGTTAAACTTAAACAGATATTTAATACTCATATCAACATGAGAGTAGACAGATACTTGCTTTATTCAAATGCTACATGTTTATTATTATTGGAACAATGACAAATAGGTTTACTGTCCAGAATCTTCAATAGAAAATATGTGTTTCCATTAGGACAGATTTAAATTAACTTTTATACCTGGCATCACTTTATTTTATTTTCACTTTATTTTAATGGCATCACTTTAACCAGAGCATCCCTATACAATTGTGGCACCGCTAGTTCACTTTGAGAAACCCTGCAATGTTATGATGTAGAGACACTGTGATGGTAGCCTTACATTAACATTATATTAACATTAACGTGACGACACCACAAGTCACAAATTGCGTACGTTTCGCTAGTAGGAGATGTCTTAATGACAGGCTAGCTCGTTGGAGGAGATGTGTGGCACAATACGTTATGCCCATGCAGTTCCCTGGCAGCTGCGATCATGTTGTGTTGTGTGCACTGTCGGTGGTCAGCAGCGTGCTGACTTTATTTTCAATGATACACTCTCCGGCTACTCGCATGGCGGAGGCTTTGGGGCAGACCAGCAGAGAAAAGTTCCAAGGCTAGTATAGGCTACGTAACGTCTTCATAACAGTCAGCGCATGCAACCGAAGCCTCCACTCCTCGTCAAAATAAGGCGCTGTGTTCTCGAGGGAACAGTGATTAGCCTACTGAGTTAATGAGTGCAACCGTGGTTGTCTGTTTGCCCCTGTGTCCCAAAACCTCCACTGCTCTGACTGTCTTGTGTTTTATTATTGATTAGTCACCTTTACAACGAGGTACAGCTTTTAAGCATCGGGTATTCGTGGAATGAGCAACACAGCCAAATGTGTGGGTAGCGCAGACCAACAAATTGCCCAAATGGCCTGTAATACTGGCATTCACTCTCTTTTGGGCACCTCGCCCGCCTCTCCGAGAGGCGAGCCATCAGCGGAGGGTTGCGTGAGTGCGTCATGCAGAAAAGTTATATTTTGAGCTCAGTCCTCAGCTCAGCAATCACCGCGACATCCACAACAAACACAAACCTGTCCAGTCGATCACGGTCCATCTTCAGGTTACTGTCCTGGTGGCTAGTCCACAGATCACAAGACGTTCCTCCTCCAGATCGGAGACGATCACTCCGCCAGTGGCGTCAGTTCATCAAAGCTAAGGTATGGCAACATGACTGGTGTCTTGCATGCACGAAGGCACACATGCAAGACACCAGTCATGTTGCCAATCCTTAGCAACAGGCATGATGAATTTATTTTAAGTACATTTTATTATTTTCCCCTGTAGCCAAGGTATGGCAGCTGCCATACCTTGCCATTGACACCTCTGGAGTCTGGTCTCCGCTGCCTTGCGTCCGTCGCGGCGTTCTGCTCCGTGTCGCAGATAGGCAGAACATTTTCACTGACTTTATGTTGCCCATCCCGCAGATAATTAGCCTCGCGGGGCCTGACGTCATACTGCGTTCACTCACTCATTCCTTCCCCTTCCGGGTATAGGCAGCGAGTATACTGATTATTTTCTGATCGGGGACAATCAGTCATTGATGTCCGCACAACAAACGTAGTCTTCCTGACAACAAGTGAAAAGCTTTCCCTGATTGGTCCATGTGTAGACGGTGACATAGATGCATGCTGCAGCATTTTCAAAACAATGGCTGCCCTCGCGATGCAACAAGTGTAACAGTTAATGCTCTAACGACAAAACAAGCAATAAGTGCAGTTATTTCAGAGTTGGAATCAATTACAACAATTAAAAAGGAACACGGGGGATGCACTAGCGGAGTTTATCGGCCGAAAAGACGTGTTTGTTTGCCGTTCTTCCGACTGGCTGAGAGATGTTTTGCTATGCTGATTGGTTAGAGGAGTCTGTCTGTCAAGGCAAGTACTCCCGCCCACTTTTCAAGCTGCCATTAGGCCAAAGGCCAGACGTTATACTGGGGAAGGAATGAGTGAGTGAACGCAGTATGACGTCAGGCCCCGCCAGGCTAGCAGATAATGTCCAGAAATATGCTCCATATAATTGACGTTCCAACCTGCATCTTTCAGGTGGCTTTTGTTGGCGTTCCACCTCGCTAAAAAACCTCCATGATTTTCAACTTAACACATTGGCCGCCATTTTAACATTGACTGTATGGCTCTCCTGCCATTTTGTTTAATAAAAAAATTGATATATTTTTTTTATATTGACATTTTTCCTAAATTCTGTATTTTTTCGACAATGTCATACAGAACCTCAAATGAAACAGGACAAACTCTAGTCTCACCGAAAAATAAAATAAATAAATAAAAAGCTTTTTTTTCTATAGTTGCAGCCATCTCAAAATAGCCATTTTTGACCAAAATCCAGCTATAATTGAAAGAACTGGAGATATTGACCTTTTTGTGATTGATGGCTTTTCGAGCGAATAACTCAGTTGATATTTGTATTTATGGCGTCAGGCACTTATCAGATAAGTGTACTAATGTAATTATGTAATAGGAATTATTTTTAGAATTTTCTGTTTAGAAAAATGCAGAGAAAAATATTTTTATATGCTATGTCTGACCAAAAACAGCAAGTTCACATTGATATACTATTACTGCTACAGTATTCTACAAGTCTGCTACAAGTCACTTGGGGGCGCTGTCTCTCTGTTTCTGTGTGTAAATGCTAGTTGCGCTCTGTAGGCCTACAGGTGCACACACACACATTGACATCAAAGGGGGCATGAGTCTTTACAACCAGTAAGACTCCCTAATCGGGAGATAAGCGACCGTTGGTCGCTTATCTCCACAAATATCACAACCTCCACCTCTCACGTCATACGGGTAGCCATAGTTACACCTGGAATGTTGAATCTCCATATATGGAGATAACCTACGCATCACACAAAGTCTGACCTCACCAGCCCATACTTGGGCATGGACGACTTATATCTCCATATACGGAGATGGCCATATATGGAGATACGATGACATCACAGAGTCCACAGCTGATGATGTGGCGTGATGTCATACAATAAACAAACAAGCCCTATATACTGATGCGATACGATGACATCACAGAGTCCACAGCTGATGATGTGGCGTGATGTCATACAATAAACAAACAAGCCCTATATACTGATGCGGAGATATGAGCAGGGCAAAGGTGTGACGTGTGACGTGTGACCGACCGACGGACGGCCGGTGGAGGTTTTCATAGTAAACTGCTCCCTCACTTCTAGAATACACCTCTAGAATGGATTGCTATGACATTTGTTCAACAAGGTGATCAGCAATCTCTCAACACGTCGCTCTGCGACACTTTGAGAGCTTGTAGAGCTTGTAGATCTGCTATTTTCACATTCTAGCACATGTTAGAAAATGTCTCCCCCTGCCCCTAAAAAATCCTCTGCACTGCCCTGGCAAGAGCAGGGCAGACGCAGTTTGCTAACGAGGCGAGGCTGTAGTTGATCGATCGCTTGTTGCCTGTAGTAGTTGATGCTTGTTTTGGTGGAGCGTGGGCCAGGGACCCCCACGCCCACCTGGTTCCCTAAGTGTTGGCTGGAGACCAGGGGACCCCCTTTGTGAGACCCCATCGACAGGGACCACTTGTCCCTGCAACTGGATCATGTGAACTTTATGTAACAAATGATCGGCTTATTGATTGATTTTACAATGTTATGTAACTCCGCACTGCTCTGGGAGGTCGGCGAAGCGTTGGACCCGCGGACCCCTTATTGGTTCCGTTAGAAAGGCGACCAGGGACCCCCACCTTTGCAAAGGCGATCATGGCTTGTTTGTGGACTAAAGTTTGTGGACTAAATACCATTACAAAACTAATATTATAGCCTGGATATATGGATTATAACCCAGGGTGTGGATTCAAATCAACCATCATCATTATCAGGTACGTTTTAGAAGCATTTATATGGCGAATTGGCGATAATTGTGTGTTTTGTGTCTTGAGAGAGAGAGAGAGAGAGAGAGAGAGAGAGAGGCAGATCTCACTGATAGCACTGTTTTTTTATGGGACTGAACACCATCAGGGGGTCCAACAGGGACCACTGAAACAGAGATATAGTGGTCCTGGAGGGAAGCACACACACACACACACACACACACACACACACACACACACACACACACACACACACACACACACACACAGCTGTTCTCACACTTTTTTTTCTTCTCTTTTTTTTTCCGGCAGCCAGCCTTTTGAGCTCAAATGCGTCTTTTGCCAGTTCACTGTGGGTTATGGGGAGATTTATACATTTGTATTGCAATTTATACATTATTACAGTATTTTTTTCAAACACACTTACTTTGATGTGTGATATTTTAGGTTCCCTTTAAGATAAAAGGCTCAGACTTTGTGACGGGCTGTGGAAGAATGTAATTAAACATTACATTATATAAAAGCAAATTCTCGGGACTATCGGGCCTGGCGGGGAACGACATTGGGATTTTCTCGGGACTATCGGGGGAGGCGGGGAATGAGTTAAGCAGATTGGCTGCGTGGGACTGATTCAATATGCGAAAACAGGCGATAATAATATGGATTTGGGAGCATAATTACAATGCATGTCTCATTAAAAACAATATATATTTTATATGTGAAGGGTAAATATACTGTATATTATTTACATTTCGGGTCCTCTCGGATCCTTACGGGTAAATGCATTTAGGAATGGCCCGAACGGACCCAATTAGACCTTACCCTACCCTAACCCGAGGGACAAGTCAATATTTTCGACCCGATCCGGCTCGATTCCGGTCTCAGGTGATCAGGTCCTGGAAGACCCGTGCTACCCTCTAGTATGGATCTTCCACATGCTACTGAAGTCCCTGACACTGTGTAGTGTGAGTGTAAAATGTGTATACATGGCCAATATGTATTTTTTTTTCTTGTCCTTATTACTGTGGGTGAGTGCACTCTTCAATGCAAATACAACAAAGATGAATACCAAAAGAACATTACAGGCCATTTTGGCAAAATTTGGGTCGGCACTACCCACACGTTTGGCTGTGTTGCTCATTCCACAAATGCTTGATGATTACAAGCTGTACCTCGTTGTAAAGGTGACTAATCAACGATGCAAATGATAGAAAAGACAATAACAATTGGTATTATTAAAGGGGAGATCCGACGGACCGAAATCAAGTCTCCTTACTTTTTGTGCTCGGTTTATATATAATATAGATAAGAGTGTCTGCTAAATACGTAATTATTTTCTCTGTTTTAAGGGAACTATTCCTTTGCATGGTGAGATGGAAGAACATCCTGTTAGAGAGTCACAGTCCTCTCAACATCCTTCATTGGAGCTCCAAGATGACACTGATCTAAGTGCATGCTTCAGTAGTTTGAGGATAGAAGAATCCATCTCTCTGCCTCGTTCTCACAGCTTACCCTCACTGATTCCATGTTTAGAGAACAAGACAGGTTTCAGAGAAAAGCGCTCCCACAGCTTAAATGTTGTTAAACTACCGGGCAAAACACAGATAATTACACCTGATATCATTTTTGTAGAAAACCAGGAAAGCTACAGGTTCCACTCTACCCAAGCAGGACTGTTCCAATGCAGCGTGACCAACCTGGGGTTTAAGATGGACACAGGGGGAGATGTGACTTACAGGACAGTCCCATGGCACAGAAGGCTTCTATCCCAGCTTGACAAGAGGCCTGCAGGACCACTGTTTGACATAAATGCTTCTCAGGGGTCTGTGAGTCAGCTACGCTTTCCACATTGTGAGATCCTCTCCACGGGTGCAGGCCCATTCTTGTCTGTTGTCCATGTGAAGGATGATGATGGCTTTGACTTGATCAAACCCCATACGATCACAGAAACTCATGTTATCATAGATGTAACTGGGTTATCTTTCTTTGGTATCATCATCGAGAAGTTGTTCGGGCCCAGCCCTGTCCAGGCATTGGTGTCAATGTTTTATACACCACCGATTGATGAAGATGATGATGATGATGATGATGATGATTCAATTCTGAATGTGTTGCTGCTGCCTGGGAACGTCCCAAGGAACGACATGCTGAAGGAGAGAAGGAACATACGAGAGGAGATTTACATTGAAATGCCTCCGTGTGAACTAACCCCAAACCATGAATACACCCTCTCCACGTCCACTCAAGATGATGCCATCATAATCCTACCAAATAAGGCAAGATTTAGGGTTGATGAATCATCCTACATAAATTACAATGCAACATTTGTCATTAATTTAGAGAAAAGGTTTAAGAGTGTTAGGCTGCTTCTACGTGACAGTAAGACCTCTGTCTGTGCATGGGAAGGTTATGTGAAACTCTCAGCTGCTGCTTTGAGAAAACAGGTTCAGCGCACATGGAGTCATGAAGCGGAAGACAAACTGCTGTCTGTGCGCAGCAGCTTCGTCAAGAACGTTTCAGATGCCGTTCTCGACGATGTCCTGGATGAACTTTTAGGGAAGGGCGTGATAAGCCAAGGAGAGTATAATGAAGCCTATGTGAAGAAAGTGAAACATGAAAAGGCACGTTGTGTCATCGACACAGTGAGGAGCAAAGGAGCAAGTTTACAACTGATATCCATTCTATGTGAAACGGACCCATACCTCTGTAAGGATCTTGGCTTGATGTGAAACTGCACCAATGTACTTGAGTTGGACACACTGAAGTTGGATCCTTTTTTATTTAACTGTTATGTTTTTTATTTTGTTTGTTTGTTTTATGACATGATCATCCAGAACAATGTCAAAGTAAACAAGCAATGACAGGTACAATGCCTTGCTCAAGGACACTTCAACAGGTTGCCTAGTTACATCATTGGCTGTTATTAAACACGTGATGTTACATGGACACTCATTGGCTGTTTAAGAGGTTAAAGCTATGACCTCAGGACACAGATTTGACAGATGCCTTCAAAAGTTTTTAACTTGTGAAGTGGAATCATGTGTCTGACTCTAAAGTTTATTCAGACACCTGATGAAGGTCATGGACGATGTTAAGTGGAGTGTGTGAACACATACAAATCACCAGCAGTATGTTTATAGGTAGGGAGCCCCGTGCCAAGGGGTTTCCTGCATTACCTGCTGTTGAAATAGTTACAGCAAATATCTAAATACATACGGTGTATGTTTGGAGAACACAGGCAGATGCTCTCATGAGAAGCAAGAGGAGGATGCCTACAAAAAGCCATTTCACTCCCTGCTCCCTCTGACACAGGGAGGTTCACAGAACCATATTGTTCAGACCTGGTCTCTTCATAAACCTAGGCCATATCTTCAACACGGTCTACTGGAAAAGAGGGAGTTATGGTTCAAATACCATGCGTTGTTCTGAGAGAGGTCCATGTCCCTCTGGCTTCCTCACCACTACCAATGTAATCACGATAAGAAGGCATCTTTACCACCTAGTCCCTGTTACATCCTGACAGGAAGTCTGGAAATGCATCTACTATTACATTTTTCTTAGAGCCGCATCCCACTTCCACGCCCATTTCGCCTCCACTTCAACTCATAGCTAGAGCAGATGTCGGTAGAGTGTAGGGAATCAGAGCAGATGTCGGTAGAGTGTAGGGAATAAAACCGCCCATAACTCTATCATTGGCCCCCCGTTGCCATGGTGACCGCCGTCCATTGGCTCGTATTCCCAGCTATGGGACCGGCGGATCCAATTTCAAACGAGGGGGGCGTAGCCAGAACACACACACACACACACCACACACACACACACACACACACACACACACACACACACACACACACAAATAGCTAATAGTTAGCTCACAACTTTCCACTTTTCTCTTTCACCTCAATCGCAGTAACATCCGTATACCACGTCATCGCATCACCAATACGTTTTATTTATTATTATTATTTATTTATTTTTCCAATTTTTTTTTCTCAAACATTTTTTTTTCTCAAAAAATTTTTTTTCTCAAAAATCTTTTTTTCTCTAAAAATTTTTTTTTGAGAAAAATCTTTTTTCTCAAAAAACATTTTTTTCTCAAAAAAAATTTTTTCTCAATTTTTTTTTTCTCAAAAAACTTTTTTTTTCTCAAATTTTTTTTCTCTCATTTTTTTTTCTCTAAAATTTTTTTTTTCTCAAAATTTTTTTTTCTCAAAAATTTTTTTCTCAATTTTTTTTTCTCAAAAATTTTTTTTTTCTCAAAAATTTTTTTTTTTCTCAAAAAACTTTTTTTTCTCAAAAAAAAATATTTTCTCAAAAAAACCATCAGATCGTGGCCACCCTGTACCTCAGGGATTTGTTTTCGACGAATATTTACTCCTATAGACGCAACGCAACGACCTAGAGGGGAGGCCGGCGCAGCCGGCCGACCTTCTAGTACATGTACAATAGACCTTTTGAGTATGAACAGTGGACAAATTAGCCCTTATTAAACACCTGTATGGCGAGGAAACCATGCAAGGCACCAACCTGCACATCGGGAGCAACTAAGGGTTCAGTGTCTTGCTGATGCTTTTTTGGACGACGCTATGAGAGGGAAAGAGAAGGGGTGGGAAAATCCATGGGGATGTGGCGAGTTTATCAACCAAGAACTGTTCTTACCAAAGTCTCCACACGTCCTTTAAAATGTTCATGGACTCTGGATTATTAAAGGGGAGAACCATCCATTGTCAACTTTGAACTATGTCATAAATATACCTTTGAGTTGTTATGTGGAAATAAGACAAATAACCCCCCCCCCCCTCCCTTCTATGTGGCCTAGAACTGGAGGAGTGATTTTGGGGCTTGACTTGAAAGTACTCCCCTTTAAGAAATAATGATTATTTAGACTTTGCAGAGATGGGCAGCTTTTCAATGCTCATGGAATACAGACTGGTGGGGTTTCTATTACTTACAACTAATTGTCAACCAGAATTCTGGGACAAAAGTTTCTCCTGGATGCAATATATTTAGGGCCCCTGTAATCCTGGACTCTATATGGTTATAGAATTTATAACAGATTTTAGAATTTAGGAAGGGAATATTTTCTGATATTTCAAAGGTTCCTGTTTATTGAATGATTCTGTATTTTTCAAATAAAACCTATATTTGTTCTTTATCGATAATGTGCTTGTCTTCTTTTCTATTCAGCACTTGATGTTTGTAAATGTAAACACGTGTGGTAAATTTAACTTAAATTTTTATTCTTACCCCTATCGATATTTGCGTACACGACAACCAGTGCTATTGCTGGTGTACGGCACCAAATTTCCATGGCCCACCATATGGATCCTGTGGGTGTGAAAAATAAGGGGGTGGGCTTTGCATGTTCTCTGGGACCCCATCTACGTATGGACGCCACTTGATCGCCCATCAGCCGTCTGGATGATCTTTTATTCCTTTTTATGTGTTCCTTATTATAACTGCTAGGAATCTTGCAGTTCAAGCACATTTCCACAGTGTGGCAGGCTATTTTCAAAGCTATTGGAACAGCCCACCGTGTACAGACAGAATCACAATCTATTGCCCGTGTACAGTGCATGATCCAAACTTGTGAGGGGCATAAAATCTGTAATAAATCGCTCCAAACATATTGTAAAAATCTAAAACTTCTGTCCATCCATATTCAAAGTAAGCCGCATGTAGGCAGTTGTCCTTCACGTATTCATATATATTTAATGTATTTATTCCATAAATATTTTTTGGGTGAGGGGGCTCAACCCAATACAGCAGATCTACAAGCACCTCGCAGATCTACAAGCACCTGCCAGGGACACAGTTTGGTTGGCCTGTATAAGCCTTGCTGTCAACACACTACTACACCAACCATCACCTGCCTACCAATCAGGTCACCAAGCCAGGTGTGGTCAATTAGTGCCTGTCTTTTGATCAGTGCCTCCTGCCAAGTGGCCTCAGTCTTTCTTTGGAGTTCACTAGGAGAGAAGCATGTTTGAGCTCAGAGCAAAGTGTGTTTGTTTTCCATTTGGACTTACTGTGTTTTGTTGGTGTGTTTGCAGGGGTGTTTCCAGGGGGTCCCTGGCTGGTTCCCAAAGTGTGGTTTGGGGACCCCCAGGGTTTCCATGGCTGGTTCACAACAGCCTAGTACATTCATGGCTGGTTCCCAAAGTGTGGTTCGGGGACCTCTGGGGGGCCCTACAGGGTTTCAAAGGGGTCCTTGGCTGGTTCCCAAAGTGTGGTTCGGGGACCTCTCTGGGTCCCTGAGGGGTTTCTGGGGCCTTGGCCTCGGACTGCAGAGTCCGGGGACCCCCGGGGACCACCGCCAAAAAGCTAAAAAATGACCAAATGATCCCCCTAAAGGGGCTGCTCACAGGGAATTCCCGGGGACCACGACTCCTGGTGCTCCGGAACGACGCACCAGGTCGCGCCCCTAGTGGAGGACCCCCCGCCACTGCAGCGCAAATAAAATGCTGTAACTCGATCTAGGAACGACCGGGAGAGCTGGGGCCGGTACCCACGCGTCCGCCTCGGCGGCCCGGAGACGGCCGTTCATAGAGCGCCACCTAGTGGCAGACCCCTGCAACTGCAGTCCGCTAAAAAGGCTTTAACTCGGCCCCGGAGCGACCGGGAGAGACGGGGACGGCACCCAGGGGGTCCCCGGCGGCAGGGCCACCGCCTGGGCCCCGAGGGACCCCTGGAGCTCCAGGGACCCCCAGGGACCCCAGCGCCACCGGGAAAAGAAATATGGAAAATACTCAATTAGCTGATCTACAAGCTATTGCTCCGGATCCAGCCTACTGTAGGCTAGTGAAGCCATCTAAACTCTCCACTTCCCTAATCTATTCTCCCACTGTGCTGGACTTGGATGTGCTGGGCTGTGCTGGACTCATCAGGCTCTGGTGGGCTGTTTTTGGCTCTGGTGGGCTGGGCTGGGCTCTGGTAGGCTATACAGGGCAGTACTGTAGTATAGCCTAGGCATGTTCTGGTGTAGATGGACACTAATATGGGTATAAGTAACTCAGAGTGTACTAATGGAACCAAATGGACCCTACTAATGGAACCAAATGGACCCTAATATGGGTATATGTAACTTAGAGTGTACTAATGGAACCAACAGAGATGGGAAAAGTACTCGTATTCTGTACTTAAGTAAAAGTAAAAGTACTTGTGAAAAAAACGACTTTGGTAAAAGTAAAAGTACTCAATTCAAATAATTACTCAAGTAAAAAGTACAGGCTTTGAAAAGTACTTTTAAAGTAAAAGTAAAAGTATTTTTACCATATGTTTCTGTGCAAAGCCAATAGAATTTGAACGATATTAAACTTAAAAGATCCCCACCAAACACAAAGGTTTTCTACCTTTTTAGACTGAGTAGTGAGTACCATACCACTTATATAAAAAAAATATATAGGCCTATACATATCCCACGATCCCATTTTTTTTTAGTCAGTAACGTAATCCGATAACTGCAATTTAAAAAGTAACTACTAGTTACTTTCAGTTACTCGATTTATGATGACTGTTAACAGCTTTATCATAAAATAACTAATTTTAAAGATTCACATATAGGATAACACAATAGTCCACTTGTACAGATACTGTAATTCACACAAACTACTGCATGTTCAGAAAATATAATTAGGTTAGATCAGGTTCTCAACCTTATTTTTTTTACCAGTACCACTCAGAAAATCTCCAAGTACCACCATATGATGTTAAAATGCAGTAGCGTACACCTTACCCAGTTCCCCATCCTATTCATAGACAGGCACAGTACACACAGAAGGCAAAAGTATTCTTCCTACAAACAAAATAAAGAAAAACTACTTAATAGCTTTATATCCAAATGACTGGTACTTTTTAAGCAATGGCCAAATGTATAATGTATATACTGTACTGTAGGCATATATAAGAAAATAAATAGATGTATTGTTGATTTCAAGCATTCACTTGTGACGTCGGCCGCCTCTCAATGCAAACAACCAACCTCTGTCACTGACATACTCTTGCTGAGAACGACCAGCATCCGTTCTCCCATCAAAAAATAATAAAATCATGTTTTACTCATAACAATACAAGACTGTCTTGATCCAAGGATAAACAAGCGAAGCACCAGCACCCAACAAGTTACACCACTTTTTCAAGTCAAGGACCCCCAAAATGACACTTATTAGCCGATGAACCACCATGCATCACTGCTCTAGCAGTGATTTTCAACCATTTTAATTCCAAGGACCCCCAGTTTGACATGCATTAGGCTAGCTACGGACCCCCATTTATTGGATAGAATCAATGTTAATTTAACTCTGAGAGTGTACACTGTGAGAGTTACAGACCCATGGTCCACTTGTTGTTTCCAAACTAGCATTTAGCTCAGGGATGTCAAACATACGGCCCGCGGGCCGAATCCGGCCCGCGAGATGATTCAATCCGGCCCCCCAGGCTAGAGCATACATTTCTGAGCATTTAGAAAAAAAAGTAAGTCTCTAGCCCATTCCTGTCAAGAGTTATGATTGTTTTAAGAATTAACCTAACTAATGTCTGTACACTGCAGGCTAGGTTTCTCCCACCTGGCAGTGATTGAGTTGATTGATTGGAATGTTAAGTGACCAGCTCTCTCTCTCTCTTTGAAGATGACAGCATTGCTAGGAATAGGGTGGTTGGTCTGGCTATGAATAATACCTGAACATACCTACAATATTCGAACTGTACTAAAAGATTACACATATTAGACATGGAAATTAATGTTGTTAAAAAAAATAACTTATTTAAAAAATATAATAATAAAAATGTAGAAGTTTTATTATTCCGATATTTTCTGAATATGCCATTATTGTTCATTACTTTTATTTTTTTTATTATAAAATACAATAAAAATAATTATTGTCCTGCATCAATAATATTTTTTTTAGCCATTTACAAATTATAGCGTACTGGAGACTATCAGGAATTGAATTATTCTATTATCAAATGGTTTATTCTTATTGGCACTTCTTAAAGGAGTAGTTCACCCCCAAAATGCCATGGAGCCAATGTAGACTCATTCCTAAAACAGAAATTTGATTACAATAAATGCATGCCTATTGATTCCGGATGGGGACCCAAATGCATTTGGGTCCCCATCCGGAATCAATGGGGGGAAGTGTACTATTATCACATTTTTGTCTTAGTAATGCGACAAATAAAATAAAAATATATTATTGAACTCAATTCTCCATGGCGTGAGTAATCAAAGAAAAAAAATCATTTTGGGGATGAACTACTCCTTTAAACAAATAGCATCTCTCGTACCTAACTGCAACTGTAATACCAATAATGAAAGTAGCTATTTTACTTAATAATGAACACAATTTGTAAAATGATATACTGCTATACTGCTAGCTACAGCAGTGGCTGAGACGACAGGAAGAAAAACAGAGCGAACATGTGCGCGAGTGTGCATGCCATCCGATCCGCGACTGGTTCGGCCCTCATCAAGTCGCCTTTCATCCAATGCGGCCCTCACCCCAAGATGAGTTCGACACCCCTGATTTAGCTGCTGCATGGGGGTGCATTTCAATTTTGTACACTATACAGACCCATAAGGGTCCATTTGGTTCCTAACTATCATTTAGCTGGGGACCCCCTGGGTTGGAACTCCCTCAAGGACGCCTGTAGGTCCCCGGACCCCACTTTGAGAACCAATGGCTTAAACAAGCCACTTTATAAGGACTGCCTTTAGCTTACCATTGTAGAAACAGCGTGTAAGCCTTCATCACATCTCCTTCTGCCTTGTATTCCATAAATAAATCGCCACTGAACCTATGTGTTGGTGTTAAACTTATCAGTGCTGCCATTGTAATCAAAGGCAGATACAATGTTCCTAAATCAGATTATTAGCTTTTATTTCCCTACAGAAACGTAATAAATTACCACTGTTTTCATCCAACTTTCTGCACGCTCAGTATAAACAACAGCCAGTCAGTATCCCATCCAATCACAGAGAGGGATGCATGAAATAGGAGTCATTGATTGGCTGTGAGACGTTACATGTGGAAATGGTGTCAGCAGACTTACAAATTCACAATGCGTCGCGGTTAGCTGCGCTGTGAGCTTGTAGGTCTGCTATTTTCGATGCGCACCACCGTCTTACGACTGAACATAGCATAACATGCTGGGGTTCCATGAAGCGACGCTTACGACAACGCGTACTGGTATTTCTACTTGAGTATTTTATTGTTTTGTTTCATCTGCCGTGCAGCGGCGCAACATTCATTTAAAACCAAAGTAGCGAGCCTGTTTTGAAAATGTAGCGGAGTAAAAGTACAGATACTTGTGTTAAAATGTAACGGATAAAAGTAAAAAGTACTTAGAAAAATAAATACTCAGTAAAGTACAAAGTACTGAAAAATGTACTTCGTTACAGTAACGAAGTATTTGTACTTCGTTACTTCCCATCTCTGCGAACCAAATGGACCCTAATATGGGTATATGTAACTCAGAGTGTACTAATGGAACCAAATGGAGCGGCCCTGCCATGAACTAGAAACACCACATAGTGTTGTCTTGTATGCCTGTTTACATCTGCCCACACTCATAATAGTATGTTGGTCCGTCTTTAGAACACGAAGGGTTCCCAGTTCGATCCCGGGCTCCCCCTGAGTTAATGTCGAAGAGTCCTTGAGCAAGACTCTGAACCCCTAACTGCTCCTGATGAGCAGGTTGGTGCCAAGCATGGTTTCCTCTGCCATCGCTGTATGAATGTGTGTGTGTGAATGGGTGAATGTAATGAATGTGTGTGTGAATGGGTGAATGTAGTGCACAATCTATGTAAAGTGCCTTGGATAAAAGTGCTATATAAATGCACCATTTACCATTTATGGGATAGGTCAGGGGTCTTCAATAGGGGGTCCGGCACCCCTAGGGGGTCCTCAGAGCTACTGCAGGGGGCCCTGTTGTAACAGAATGTGTGATAGGAACGTCTTTAGTTCTGTTGTAACAGAATATTTGTGTGACGGGAACGGTGTACATATACACCCCTATTCTGAGGGAAATAGCAGATCTACAAGCTTGAGCTTGCAGTCCGGCTATTTTAGGCAAAGAGGTTTGATGTAGAAGTAAAACATAAGTGGAGACCAAGTACAGCCTTGTTAAGCATTTCATGTCATGAAAGGTGCTCTACAAATAATGTTTATTACTAGTAAGACGCCTCAGGGCGACATGCGACCTTGCCAAGGTCGCGCCAATTCTTGGCCATTTGGCCAGTGATGTATATCGGACCAGTTACCCATATATGGAGATCCATGTACTGTATATAGTACATCCCTTTTATGCCCATACATGGAGATCCCTGTCTGAACCAGCCACACAGATATGGGCCATGTCTTGGCCATCTGGCCAGTGATATAGTATATATCAATGACATCAGGGATCTTCATACATGGGCATAAAAGGGATTCTGGGAATACCCATATATGGACTTTTACATAGGTGATGTCACCTATGATATCACCTGTGATGTCACAGTGATGTGTCTGGTGTAGTGCTGTGCACCCTGGTCTGGCCTATTCAAGCCAGGGCCAGCCTGTAATGGCCTGGTGGAGACATCTAACTACCCCCCTTCCCTGGTCTATACTCCTACTTGGCAGGACTGGGCTGGACTTAGGTGTGCTGGACCTCTATTGGGCTCCTGTGGGCTGTATTGGGCTCTGGTGGGCTGTGCTGTGCTTTGCTGGGCTCTGTTAGGCTGTATGGGGCAGTGCTGTACTATAGCTTAGAAATATTCATGTAAAACTATTGGCTGTGGCGTGCACACAAAATCATGTGGTAACTCAATATGGTTATTGTGAGGCTGAAGATGCTTTCCATCATAGTGACATGCAGAAAAAAACTGTCCATATAGTATGGTTTACATAGAAGTCATGCCTTAGTGTACACGGCCAATAGTTTTACATGAACATGCCTAGGCTATACTACAGTACTGCCCTGTATAGCCTACCAGAGCCCAGCCCAGCCCACCAGAGCCCAAAACAGCCCACCAGAGCCCAAAACAGCCCACCAGAGCCTGATAGAGTCCAGTCCAGCACAGCCCAGCACATCCAAGTCCAGCACAGTGGGAGAATAGATTAGGTAAGTGGAGAGGTTGGATGGCTTAACTAGCCTACAGTAGGCTGGATCCGGCTTGAATAGGCCAGACCAGGGTGCACAGGACTGCACCAGACTCCACCAGGCTGCTCCATACTCCAGCCAGCTCTGTAGATCCTGTGTACACGGCACTCCTAACTCGAACGGTCAAGGGAAAGGGTCGTTTTAGGCGTCAAAACGGGCCCTTTGTCCTTAAAATGAATAAAGAAATCTAAAAAATATGTTTTGTTTTAGGCCGGACACACTTTTCATATTTGAAGC
This sequence comes from Nannobrachium achirus, assembly GCF_963921795.1. Classification (NCBI taxonomy): domain Eukaryota; kingdom Metazoa; phylum Chordata; class Actinopteri; order Myctophiformes; family Myctophidae; genus Nannobrachium; species Nannobrachium achirus. The sequence continues at coordinate 71,674,971 of NC_137813.1, forward strand.
ATGCCTGATCCGATGGAATGGGTTTCGTGTCTCTCCGACACTTTGAACCCTTTACGATTGCGAAAAAGACACCGAAACCCGGATTTTTGTCCTTAAAATCAATAAAAAAATCTAAAGAAATCCGTTTGTTTTACGTAGGAAACACTTTTCATATTTGAAGGATGCCTGATCCGATGGAATGGGTTTTGTGTCTCTCCGACAATTTTAACCCTTTATGATTGCAAAAAAGACACAAAATTTGCACGCCACCAACACGATTACACATTCTTTCGGATAAAAGACACATATTCTGACTCACTTTTTGACGCTGAATCCAACAAACCCGGTCTCGTGTCTCTACGACACTCCTAACTCGCAAGGTCAAGGAAAAAGCCACTGTGTACACGGGCAAGTTTTACATGACTTTGTGTACACGGCCAATAGTTTTACATGAACATGTCTAGGCTTTAGTATTGTACTGCCTCGTATAGCCCAACAGAGCCCAGCACAGAACAGCACAGCCCACCAGAGCCCAATACAGCCCCCCAGAGCCCAATAGAGTCCAGCAAACCTAAGTCCAGCCCAGTCCTGCCGAGTAGGAGTATAGACCGGGGAAAGGGGGTAGTTAGATGACTCCACCAGGCCATTACTGTCCAGATCTGGCTTGAATAGGCCAGACCAGGGTAGACTGCACCAGACTCCACCAGGCTGCTCCATGCTCCAGCCAGCTCTGTAGATCCTTGCACATGCGATTAACCACTGTGTACACGGGCAATAGTTTTAAGTTTTACCTGAACCCTCAGAGGGACACTGTGGGCTTATCAAGTGGTCCATGGTCGGTTCTCAAAGTGAGGTCGGGGGACCCTCAGAGGGACACTGGGCTTATCAAATGGGAGCACAAAGTTGGTGAGGGGGGTACTAGCTATAGTAGGATGATCAGGCTTGTCGAGGCCAAAGGGTGTACTAGAGTCTTAATAGGCACCATTAGGTTGTTCTAGGCCATTGTCTGCCCTTTAGCTGCTCACACAATTGAGACCAAACACTGTGTACAGTGCCTTAGTTTGTGTGTACATGACCAATAGTTTTAAATGGATATTTCTAGTCCATCGCACACAGCCACCTTGTGCACCCTTGGTTGGTTCGTCTTTGTTTGGGAAGGAGGGACTTTGAGGATGTACCTCACTTTGAGAACCGACCATGGACCACTTGATAAGCCCACAGTGTCCCTCTGAGGGTCCTCCGACCTCACTTTGAGAACCACCACGGACCACTTGATAAGCCCACAGTGTCCCTCTGAGGGTCCTCCGACCTCACTTTGAGAACCGACCATGGACCACTTGATAAGCCCACAGTGTCCCTCTGAGGGTCCTCCGACCTCACTTTGAGAACCACCACGGACCACTTGATAAGCCCACAGTGTCCCTCTGAGGGTCCCCCGACCTCACTTTGAGAACCACCACGGACCACTTGATAAGCCCACAGTGTCCCTCTGAGGGTCCTCCGACCTCACTTTGAGAACCGACCACGGACCACTTGATAAGCCCACAGTGTCCCTCTGAGGGTCCTCCGACCTCACTTTGAGAACCACCACGGACCACTTGATAAGCCCACAGTGTCCCTCTGAGGGTCCTCCGACCTCACTTTGAGAACCACCACGGACCACTTGATAAGCCCACAGTGTCCCTCTGAGGGTCCTCCGACCTCACTTTGAGAACCGACCATGGACCACTTGATAAGCCCACAGTGTCCCTCTGAGGGTCCTCCGACCTCACTTTGAGAACCACCACGGACCACTTGATAAGCCCACAGTGTCCCTCTGAGGGTCCCCCGACCTCACTTTGAGAACCACCACGGACCACTTGATAAGCCCACAGTGTCCCTCTGAGGGTCATCCGACCTCACTTTGAGAACCGACCATGGACCACTTGATAAGCCCACAGTGTCCCTCTGAGGGTCCTCCGACCTCACTTTGAGAACCACCACGGACCACTTGATAAGCCCACAGTGTCCCTCTGAGGGTCCTCCGACCTCACTTTGAGAACCACCACGGACCACTTGATAAGCCCACAGTGTCCCTCTGAGGGTCCCCCGACCTCACTTTGAGAACCACCACGGACCACTTGATAAGCCCACAGTGTCCCTCTGAGGGTCCTCCGACCTCACTTTGAGAACCGACCATGGACCACTTGATAAGCCCACAGTGTCCCTCTGAGGGTCCTCCGACCTCACTTTGAGAACCACCACGGACCACTTGATAAGCCCACAGTGTCCCTCTGAGGGTCCTCCGACCTCACTTTGAGAACCACCACGGACCACTTGATAAGCCCACAGTGTCCCTCTGAGGGTCCTCCGACCTCACTTTGAGAACCGACCATGGACCACTTGATAAGCCCACAGTGTCCCTCTGAGGGTCCTCCGACCTCACTTTGAGAACCACCACGGACCACTTGATAAGCCCACAGTGTCCCTCTGAGGGTCCTCCGACCTCACTTTGAGAACCACCACGGACCACTTGATAAGCCCACAGTGTCCCTCTGAGGGTCCTCCGACCTCACTTTGAGAACCGACCATGGACCACTTGATAAGCCCACAGTGTCCCTCTGAGGGTCCTCCGACCTCACTTTGAGAACCACCACGGACCACTTGATAAGCCCACAGTGTCCCTCTGAGGGTCCTCCGACCTCACTTTGAGAACCACCACGGACCACTTGATAAGCCCACAGTGTCCCTCTGAGGGTCCCCCGACCTCACTTTGAGAACCACCACGGACCATATGGCTCTCTGCTGCCCTACGTTGGGAAATTGTAGTCGGCACAGGTGCCGTACACGACACCCTGTTGCAAGCGTACACGCCCCATTATAACTATGGGGGCGTGTACGCTCGCTTGTACTTCGAGCCTATATTGTACACGAGGCTTATATTTTTCTATTGGAACTCCCTATCGTGTACGGCTTAACTATTGTTCATTATTATTATTATTATTATTTTGTTATTAGGATTATTTGTTAACGAGCCCAACATACACCAGAGGGTTGTCTTCAGCCCATGAGCCCAACAGACCTCTGGCAGCTGACAACAAACATTACACGAAGAAATCTCTAAATGAAGCAGCCCATTATTGCCATTATCCACATTTGAACAAATATGTTCTAAGATGATCTAACGATCATTATTTTTATAAACCAGATCGGTCTTCTAAAAAGAAAAACAGCCGATAGCTAACTGTTAGCTCACTCCCTCCGGTTCACGTTCATAACACTCATTGCAGTGAAAACCCAAGGCAGTTCTGCCTGGATACCTGGATGTTATAGTGAAGCACTATGGGGAAATGTCTGGCACTCTAGCAGCCTCTAGTGGCAGTTAAGTTAATTTGGGGGTCCTTGACACGAAAATGTTTGAGAACCACAGATCCTAAATATCACCAGGGGCCATTCTAAGATGAGAGACTGGAGGCATGTTTTGAAATATAGATGATAGAATCAAATAATTATTATTGTCCTTGTATGGTTACACACATAAATGTTACCCCACATTCATTGGTGATGATCCATCTGCATGTTTACATACATAAATGTTACTCTGTGTCGGTATAGATCCATTTGTCTTTATCCACATGTGCGGTGTGGGGTATTCCTACACAGCTGTATCAAAGGAAATGCAACAGAGTTACAGTTAATATTTAAAACAGGATACTGTGTCATTAAACATGCAGTATAAAACGTAGTATGATTCCTTGAGTGTTGACTGTGAATACATGTATTCACATGTAGCTCATTCAGTTTGTATACATTCACCAATAAGAGATAAGCGACCGCCAGGTCGCAGCGTGATTTTAGAGCAAAATGTGTAACCTCGCGTCACCAGGCTTTCCGCTGGGGGAAAGCCTGGTCTTCGTTTACTAAGCGGGTCGTTTGATGGTATCCTACGTCATTTTGTATTCAAAACGGACTACAATTTGGCAGGAAACACCAAACCGGAAACAGTTTCAACCCAGTTAGCGCATGCGCAAGTAGTTAGCGCATGCGCAAGTAGGGGTTAAAACTGTTTCCGGTTTGGTGTTTCCTGCCAAATTGTAGTCCGTTTTGAATACAAAATGACGTAGGATACCATCCGCTCCCGACTGGATCAAAAGCCCGAAATTGGAAGCCGTCCCAGGCTACAAAATGTGTAGGAGCAGTGTCCAAAAATGTGTTTGGAAAAAATGTGCCTGATGGTGGCGCTATCTGGGAGAGATCCATGTTGATGACATGAGAGTGGACATACTGTGTTACGATTTGTATGATTGTAGGGCAAAATCTGTAGGAGCAGTGTCCAAAAATGTGTTTGAAAAAATCGTCCTGATGGTGGCGCTATATGGGACAGATCCATGTTGAAGACACGAGCGTAGAGCAAGTGTGTACCGATTCGTGTGATTTCAGGGCAAGATTTGTAGGAGCAGTGTCCAAAAATGTGTTTTGCAAGAATCGGCCTCATAGAGGCGCTAGAAGATTGATTGTTGGGGTTGTGGTTTGGCAGGCAAGGAGTGTGTGTGCAAAGTTTGGCATGGATTGGGGCAACGGTTGCGGAGATATGAGCAGGGAAAAAGTGTGACGTGTGACGTGTGACAGACTGACGGACTGACTGCCGGTGGAGGTTTTGATAGTAACTGCGACCTGACGGTCGCAATTAATTTCAGTTTTCATCTCAACACATCACAAGTATCTCTGTTCAGTTATAATTCTCTCAACAAACACTTGGGGCCCAGTAAGACTCCCTAATCGGGAGACGGTATGGTGGCGCTATATGGGACAGATGCGTTTTGATTATATGACTGTAGAGATAATGTGTACCGGTTTGCGTGATTTTAGGGCAAAATCTGTAGGAGCAGTGTCCAAAAATGTGTCTTGTAGGAATCGGGCTCATGGTGGCACTAGAAGAGGGCCATGTGAGAAATGAACAGTCACTTACAGGTAGCTGCAACTCCAAAAATAAAAGCCAAAAGCATATCCTTACCTCCCCCTGACCTTTCTACTGTAAATGATCATTCTCTTATGATCATTTAATGTTGTATGAATTGAGTACAAAGGGACCCTATATAGGAAACAAGCATATAAGCTTTCTTGTTGTCATAATACTTTTAGTTGACCTTGTATAAGTTAACTGTAGAGTCCTGTACTTTTTCCTAAGCAAACTTCTAAAAAGTATTCAATCAATCAATCTTAGCGGACCATTTGCACTTCCTGCTTGAAATAACAAAATATAAGGGAAATACCTGCAATGTTTGTGAATCTTTACAAGTCTGTAAATATAATAGTCTGTAACTAATAGAAGTACAACTTTTCCTTGCCAAACTGGTTATTCTATTGGTCTGTCGTTCAATGTTATATGAGATACTGAAGTGGTTCCTGTGTTGACCTTGTACCAGTGATTTGTGCTGTCATGAAACTGTACTTTTCTCTATTGCAAACTGCTAATAAATCAAACTGTTTCCCAAACACTTTTCATGTGTGGGTCATGGACACATATGGGTCCCATTCTTCATGAAGAAATAAAAATAAAATAAAAAAAAATTGCATAAATCAGAAAAAAAAGAAGTAGTGAAAATAACCAATCTGCAAGTTTGGGTCCTATGCCAGATTGAACTAAAACCACCGCGACCAGTGTGCAATGATTTAGTCAAGATTGACAATAAAACACAACACAAATTATGCGTATTAGTATTAATGCAAAAGGATTCCAGAAAAAAATAAAAAATAAATAAGAAGAAGAGGGGGGAGCAATTAGGTGTTGGGTGTTTTGCTCAGGGAAACAACATGTTGCTGACCTGCCCTGGAATCATACCTGCAGAAACCTTGACTTTGGTTTTCAAGGCGGGCTCACTAAGCACTCAGCTATCATCACTCCTTTTAGCTCCCACATGTTTAACATATAGCCTACACTATTGATTGATTGATTGAATACTTTATTAGTCAGAGATGTATATATATAGCATGAGTTTCAACTTTGAAAACCCTGTTGCTACTGTCACAGGACTGTTAGAGTAAGAATAATAATAACTTAAGTAGGCCTACATGTTTTGCATATTTAATAACTTCCCGGAAAAAAATCTTCCATACAAAAATGTTGTTTGCATTACGATCGCGTCGTCGAAACACATATAACTCGTTTCATTCACTTTGGGAAGTTTGGGGCGTGACAACTGTTATGTTATGTTATTACTACTCATACATTTGTTGTTTTGCATATTATTGTAGGCTATAGCCTATTGTCTTTTGTCATTGAATGTCTCGATGAACTGAATACAAAGGAATGCAATGGAAATGAGCCCTGGCTTTTTAGTTTTTTTCATTTTTTTGAAATGTCGTCAATTAAATGAAGTCCCCTCACATCTGTGGGCAAATTACATCCTGCACATAATTCCACATCAAACTCTGCTCTGAGTCTAATGATCATTACATCCTGATGTGAAAGAAAATGTGTCAAAAGAATAAAACATGACGGTTGTTATGCAGTTCTTTCTTTTTCTTTTTACCCCTTGTTCTCCCCAATGTAGTAGTTATGCCAAATGATTCTTCCCCACACTCATTTCTCTCTTTTCACTGCTGTTGTATCCTACTGACTCACTAGTGCAGGGGTTTTCAAAGTGGGTGACGGGGCACCCTGGGGTGCCGCAACAGCAGTCCAGGGGTGCCGCGAGATCATTTGATGATAATTGGAATTTACTCCAATTATTACTTAATTGACAATATATATTTAGTATAATTTTAAACTTGAAGTACAGAGCAATTTTCAGTCAGTTCTAAGTCTTAACCAAAATGGCTATTAGGCATATCTCGCAACAAAATCACTAAAATATGCTATAAACATACGGTGCTGGGAGTGAAAACTATGAATATAATGTAGGGGTGCCTCGGATGAAAAGAATATTTATAGGGGTGCCCTGAGCAAAAAAGGTTGGGAATCCCTGCACTAGTGAATCAGTCTGTCAGTCATTCAGTGACAGTTACACATCTCATCCACCAGGGGGCGAAAGGCATTAAAGCAACAGTGCCTGGATCCATTATTGCGCATGCGCTAAACACGTTGATCCGGAAGCCGGATCTTCCGGAAGTAGAATGTTTCTGGCGTGGCGTTTCCACAACAAAGGAACCGTTGGTGTTTCATGGTGGTTTTGGGATGCGACCTGCCGTTTGCCAACGAACCTAAGCATAAAGGTGGTTGCCGGGGGGCAAGGAGCTCCGCTGTGTTCACTTGGACGCGGAAAGTCGGGGGGTCGAAGATGTAGCGTAATATTCTGTCCCTATCAGGACATAACTCGGACGGACTTTGCAACGCTCGACGCGGAGACTCGCTCGCTTTAGCTCGGCGCCGGTGTCTCACGTGGATCAAGTCCGCTTGAGTGTTGGTGTTTAGTTTCATGGTGGTTGGGACACAGCGGTGAAAAGCTTCTCATATTAAAAGGAGTTAAAACGCTTCAAATGGAGTCTGTACGGCTGAAGATAAATGAACACATGACGTCAGTGGGAGAGGAGATATTGTGTGTTTTGGAAAAGCAACAAAGTGTTGATGTTTGTCGCGTGAAGCTCGATGTCAGAGTGTTTGTGTTGGAGCGCCTCAGTGCGGCCGCAGAGGTCATGTGCAACCTCTTCCAGAGAGAGATGGAGACACTACACAACACCCAACTACACACTGCAGGTATGTCTGTTACACACACAACACCCAACTACACACTGCAGGTATGTCTGTTACACACACAACACCACACTACACACTGCAGGTATGTCTGTTACACACACAGCACCCAACTACACACTGCAGTGTCTGTTACACTTAAACATACCTGTCTCGGAAGCTTAATTTCAAATATAAAGTGCTTATTCCATGGCCATAGATGTTGCAATTCTCTTCGGGTGGGTAAAGTAACCGTTTCTTCAGTAGTGTTCAATAAAAATGCATTTTAATCTGAATGGTGGCCATTTTCGGCATATTTCCTCCATATGTTTCAACTGATTGATTGATTGAAGACTTTATTAGAAGTTTGCATAGGAAAAGGTACAGTTTCATGACGGTACAGTTCACTGGTACAAGGTCTACTAAAAGGAGATCCTAGAAAAGACTAAGCTTATTTTCACAGGAAACCATTTAAGTATCTCATATAACACTGAATGATAGACAACTACGCAACCCTATCGGTTGGGGTTGTTTCGAGGTCCCAGTAGACAGAGACTAACCTGCTGACGCGAGTGATTGCTAACCTGCTCATGCAGGTGAATGCTAACCCAAAGCCTAAACCATAACATTAAGCTTAAACCTAACCCCTACCCTTACCCAGTGTTGGGTATCGTTACATTTTGAAGTAACTCGTTAAGTTACATTAGTTTCTGACTTGAAAAAGTAATCCGTTAAGTTACTCCGCTACCCAATGAGAAAAGTAACTTAACGATATATTTTTTCCGTTACCGACAATTAAAACACATTTTCAAATGCATGCGCAATTGCATTACTGCGTAACGTCATTGTGTGGCCTTATGGCCCATATTAATGAACTCTGCAGTTAAAAACAAGAATGATATACACAATAGACAATATCCACAGCTCTTTTATTAATCATTTCTAAATCGGCCAAAACAATATTCTGTTTTCAATCAATCAAGGAATCAGAAAATGTCGTATTCGGTATTCCACACCGTGACGACCGTACGCAGACACACAGCAGCCAGTCGTTTTTTCTTTTGCATTAGATTAGGGCCTATAAATTGTGAGACGCCAGACAGACAGAAGTTACAGAACGAATATAATAATTAGGCCTAATTAAAACTAAACTAAACTAAAAACAAAAGGGTGGCAATTGGACAAAAAATAAATAAATACATAAATCAAAATAAATAAAGGTTCGTTTCTCTCAGACAGACAAAACGAATACAATAATTAAAACAAAACAAAACTAAAAACAAAGGGTGGCAATTGGCAAAAATAAATACATACATAAATAAAGCAAACTAAATAAAGGTTTTTGTTTTGTACGGTGATTGTCATCATCATTGCTGACACCTGACACAGAGATGGCTAACAGCTGACATTCTAATTATATGAATTACAGAATAGGCCTGTCGGCTGTCGCATATGACTGAGCTTGAACTTTTTACAGAAATAAGGACTACTTTTGTTTTTTAAACAGAAAATAATAATAGTTCCATTACCCTACCTTTACTGTACAATTACCGGATCGGTGCCCTGGAGAGAGTCGGTGGCTTTATCGTCTTCTTCGTTTAATCCAAAGTGGTGGTTGTACCTTAAGAGAACAAGTTTTTCAAAGCGTTGGTCGGATAGTCTGTTCCTCTTGGGCGTGAGGACCAAACTACCGAGGCTGAAAAGCCTCTCCACGGGGGCACTGGATGGTGTCGGGGTGTTGAGTCGAAGAAAGATCTGTTTGATCCTGGAGAATTTATTCAATACATCGATCCTATCACTTGACTTGAGATAATCCGCTATTTCAGAGTCCGGAGACACCGCGGCTTCGGCCTCTCCTTCTTCTTCATCGTCGAAATCAAAGAAATCATCCTCGTTCGCTCCGCCGGCGACAGGTGCAGGCCGCGGTGGTTCCAGACGTGCCGCCGCAGGCAGAGCACGACACTCGGCAGCGAGAAGCATCTTGGTGCGGTCTTTTCGCTCGTTGTCCCTCCTCATCCATCGCAGCTTGAATTTAGGAAGGGTTGCTGCTGCCAGCAAGGCCTCCTTACTTTCCAGCGTGGCTGCGAAACGCCTCTTGACGGCCTGTAAGACATTATGCAAGACACAGATATCAATATTACAAAGTTATTTCACCTAATATTTTTCCCAATGTTATTTGTGTAACATTTATAGCGACACACATTACATTACATTTTAGCAACACCCTCAGTATTAATTTAATAAGGGTAATAATAATAATAATAATAATAACTAGGCTACAACAACGTGTACATTATGATAAAGTGCTATATGAGCACACATTTTTTACCTCAATTATGACATCGGGCAACCCAGATGTCGTACGGGAGACATGATCCTTTAACACCAGGGTTTTCTCCATCAGCCTATGAGTGTTGGTAGGATAGTTCCATAAAAGCAGTGGTCTTGAAGAATATCCAAGGCCTCTGTGAGGGGCTTCACGACCATACAGTACTCTTTAAGGAACTGGTACTCTTTCTCTGTAATGCACCTGATGCCTAGTGCTGTGCAAAGCTTATTAAGGTCTACGAGGGGATTGTCAATGACTCTGTTCAGGGCATCATAGAAGGAGTTCCACCGTGTTTTAGAAGGAACCAGGAGCTTCCTCCTGCAGATATCTTCTAGAGGTGCACCGATCCGTTTTTTTCTGTTCCGATCCGATCCGATACATTAATTTGGCTATTTCCCGATAACCGATACGATACCAGATATTTACAGTAGGCTACATAGCAAAAAAGCTTCACCTTTAAGCCATTTATTAGGATAGCTTCAGTTCAAATAACAGAGTGCATTCAGTGCAACTGAGTGCAAAATGCAATGGCAACTCTTTTTATATAAATTCTTCAAATAACCCGGTCTAATTATTGATATAATATTGATGCCAGCTGGTCATTCACTTAAAGTAATATACTACTGTATATATGTTTCAATAATGTTGTGCCATTGCTGCTATGTCTGTGTCACTGTTAGAGCTGCATGATTATAGCAAAACCTTTATTTTTAAATTATGTGTAGGCTACATTTCAGATGATTTATTTCAAATATTATTGTTAATAATATTATTATTGAATAAATATTGTTTTAACAAGCAAAATCGTATCTTAATGCAAAAGGATTGTCTTAAAAGCTCAAATAAATAAGGTTGCATTTCCAAGGTGAGACATTTACCTCACAATAGTCTGACTAGCCTGGTCCTTTCAAATATTTAAGGGCAAAATTATTACCTCATGCCCCTGCTCCGGTTGTTATGGCTTGTAAAACACATGGGTAAAACCTCTGTATAGTAGTCTGGTAGGAAGATAGGCCTCCCGCGCACCCGAAAGATATATTTTTCTAACCTACCTTTTTAGAATCCTTAAGGTGTCTAGTTAATGAATTTTGATGTTCCCAGATCCAATTATTGTCCCATATATGTTTTTTTAACCATATGTTGTGTCCGTCCTGGATTTTTGGCTGTGAAAACTAATAACTTTAAATCAACATAGCTCCTGAACCATACATCCGACAGAAACCATTCACCCCATTTTATGTTCGTCTTTGCAAGATGAATTGATTGATATAAAGGTTTGCCATGGTTCCATCATGGTTAGTGCATTAAACCCAAATAAACACAAAAAAAGTTAAAATTCGCCTAAACTGGATCACAACAACTCCTCCCCCATGCACCCTATTGTTATATTTTTTCTAACATTTGCTTTTTTACAATCTTCAAGATGTGTAGTTAACAAATGTTGATGTTCCCCACTTCAAATATTGACACATGTATGTTTATTCTGGCATAGTGTTTGCTATAGTGAATCTTTGCAAATGCAACAAAGAGAATGTAAAATCTACACAAGGTCTTAACTATACATTATTCTGAGACAAATGTCCAATTTGTCAGTTTCATTTTGGCATGAGGCATTGAGGGAGATGACTAGTGACATAATTTGTACATTTATGGATCATCAATACTCAAATAAATGCTAAAATGCTGACAATTCAATAGGCGGATTTACATAAGGTCTTAACTATACATTTTTCTGAGACAAATGTCCAATTTGTCTGTTTCATTTTGGCATGAGGCATTCAGGGAGATGGCTAGTGACATAATATGTACATTTATGGATCATCAATACTCAAATAAATGCTAAAATGCAGACAATTCAATAGGCGGAATTGGGCCAGAGGACATTTACCAATACAAATGAAGGAGTTTATGTTTTTTTTTTCTTGTTTTTTTTCCAAATTGTTAATATGAATGCTTTAGGTGCTTGATACACACATCCCATCCCCAATTCAAAATATAGTGCCAGGTTTTAATTTTGCTTACAGTCTTGTTGCGAGACCTGAAACACCCGTCGACCCCCAGGCTACATCATTAGTTCTATTTATAGTGACTAATAGGAATAGACTATGTGACAACCAGGAATAGTTTGGTATAGAGTCGGTTGACGGCCGGAATGTAGACGGCACCCGGGAGCAGGTTGGGTTAGCGCCCCAGCCTGTGTCTTCCGTGAGGAAGAAGCCCAACAAATCCACGGTGAGGCCTTTAGGAGGGCCATTCAAGCCACAAGCGGAGCCTGCAGCACCACCTTGCCCAAGTGGAGCTTGCAGTACTACCACTAACCCTTGTGGCCCAACCACCTGCAGCAGCTGAATGGAATGTTTGGATCGGGAGTCTGGTGCAACGCACAGGTTCTGAACCTGGTGAGAGCAGGAGAGGACCTGGTGAGACGTAGGAGGGGCCCGGCCAGGAGTCAACCCATAGAGCCTAGTTCTTCCATGTGCCAGAGTGGCGCTGCCCCCAATCCCGGCAGAGTAGTTCCGGTTCAGCACATTGAGTGACCCTGGTCTTTCCCTAATAGGACTGATCGTGGATAGCTACTGGGTAAATGCCTGATGATTCAAAGATGTACAACATTTTGGCAAGGGATAAACGGCCATCACCAATTTTCAAAAGGACCCTTGAGCTTTCGCCTCGATTTATGTGAATGGAAACACGTGAAAGCCTCCCCTGTACAGACATGCCAAATTTAAGACAATCTCATGCAGTGTTGGGTAAGAACCATGCAGTTTTTTGTATTCAGTACAAATATGTAATTTACGCCTATTATAAAAATGTTTATCTGTTTAAGACCACATACATTAACTACTGTACTTTCTTTATAGGGGCGGCACAGCTGAATGGTTGGGGAGCCCGCCTGGGGAGCCAGAGCTCCTGGTTGTCCCAGGTTTCTAAAGCACATTTAACATGACCACATTGACCAGGTCACCCATATGCTGTACAGTTAAACAAACAACATTAATAAATATGAAATATCAGTCGACTGGGCAGCTCTGGTGTGTAGGGGCAAGCTGTTACAGAGCCTTGGGGCCCCAGGCTGTCCTGCAAAGACCACAGTAGTGCATCTGTTGACCACTGTACTACATCTATAGACACTACATTGGTCTACAGATGTATTCAAGTGGTTTACAGATGCACTTGAGTAGTCTACAGATGCACTAATGTGGTCTACAGATCACAATATTGGTCTGCAGATGTGCTAAAGTGATGTACAGATGAACTAGAGTCGTATACAGATGCACTACAGTGGACTGTAGTGCATCTGTTGACCACTGTATTACATCTATAGACACTACATTGGTCTACAGATGCATTTGAGCATGCACACAACACAACAGTGGCCCATAGATGCACTAGAATGGTTTACAGATCACAACAGTGGTCTACATATGCACTACAGTGGTTTATAGATGTAGTACAGTGGCCTATAGATTTAGTACAGTGGTCAAAAGATGCACTACTGTGGTCTATGCAGGACAGCCTGGGGCCCCTCAGGCTCTGTAATAGCTTGCCCCTACACATCAGATCTGCCCAGTAATCAGTCTTTACCTGCCTGATCTTTAGCTGAGACTGGCAGTCCATGATCTTCCTTTACTGATGCTAATGTTTTGCTTTTGTTTATTTTGATATTCTATGCTATTTATATTGCATTGTTATGGTCTTGTCTATTATTGTTTTTAACTGTACAGCACTTTGGGTGACCTGGTCAAGTTAAATGTGCTTTAGAAATGAACTTTTAATTGTGTTGAGGTGAGATGCAGTACAGTGCAGTGGTCTATATAGACAGACAGACAGACAGACAGACAGACAGACAGACAGACAGACAGACAGACAGACAGACAGACAGACAGACAGACAGACAGACAGACAGACACCTATTTTCTTCCACACACATCGACATTGCTACCCTTGCCTGGAATCGAACAGGGGCTCTGGTTCCCCAGGCGGGCTCCCCAACTATTCAGCTATACTGCCCCTATAAAGACACTACAGTAGTTAATGTATGTGGTCTAAAACAGATAAACATTTTTACATATTTACATATTTTACTGGATTCAAAAAACAGCATGGTTCTTACCCAACACTGCATGTGATTGTCCTAAATTTGGCATGTCTGTACAGGGGAGGCTGTCACACATTTCCGTTCACATAAATCGAGGTGAAAGCTCGATTGTCCATTTGGAAATTGGTGGTGTCCGTTTATCCCTTGCCAAAATCTTTGAATCATTAGGCATTTACCTGTCAGACAAGGTAGCATGACAAGGTTGGTTCCATTGGAAACCCGAGGTTGTCTAGAATCAAATCTTGGCATGAAATGGTATTTTGGCATGACATGTCATGCCAAAATAAAACAAGATAGGGTAATTGCATATCATTTAATTAAGATGTCACGCACATTTGAAAAATAAAAATTAAATTAAAACCTGACACTGTATTTTGAATAGGGGGTGGGATGTGTGTATCAAGCACATAAAGCATTCATATTAACAATTTGAAGAATAAAAAAAATAGCCTATGTCCTCTGGCCCAATTCTGCCTATTGAATTGTCTGCATTTTAGCATTTGTTTGAGTATTGATGATACATCACTAGCCATCTCCCTGAATACCTCATGCCAAAATGAAACAGACAAATTGGACATTTGTCTCAGAAAAATGTATAGTTAAGACCTTATGTAAATCCGCCTATTGAATTGTCTGCATTTTAGCATTTATTTGAGTATTGATGATCCATAAATGTACATATTATGTCACTAGTCATCTCCCTCAAGTTCTCATGCCAAAATGAAACTGACAAATTGGCCATTTTGTCTCAGAATAATGTATAGTTAAGACATTATGTAGATTTTACATTCTCTTTTTGCTTTTGCAAAGATTCACTATAGCAAACACTATGCAAGAATAAACATACATGTGTCAATATTTGAAGTGGGGAACATCAACATTTGTTTACTACACATGTTGAAGATTGTAAAAAATGCAAATGTTAGAAAAAATATAACAATAGGGTGCATGGGGGAGGAGTTGTGATCCAGTTTAGGCGAATTTTAACTTTTTTTGTGTTTATTTGGGTTTTAACACATGGGCGGCCAAGGTTTATAACATTTATAGCTGTTGCTGGTGCCACCATTGACTTACGTTATGTTTTGATGAGCCCCGCAAGCTTCGTGCGTGTGCACGTGCGTGTCCAGAGAAGATTGAGGAGGTACTCCATTTGTTTACAAACGCTCGCGAAACTCGCGGTAAAAAAATCGCGGTAAATTCGCGGTAAAGTGTCGCCGTGAAAACAATCAGCTCTCTGCCTCCATGGGGCTGTTTTTACCTCATTCTCAGATAAAGCCGTTCTTATGTTTCAAAGTAGAATCTAAAGCCATGTAAAATCCTTCCGTGTGGGGAGAGACAGGGGGCTTCCTGCCCTGGCTGGGTGACGTAATGGATTCAGGGCATGCAAAGGGAAGCTGCGGTCTCGAAAAGTTAACTATTTGTTGACTCGTCCCTCGACGATATAACTTCCTGTGGCAGGGTGACATCTAGTGGCCATAACTCGTCCCTGAACGCGTTTGGCTCCCCAAGTGTTAATGCACTAAACATGATGGAACCATGGCAAATATTTATATCAATCAATTCATCTTGCAAAGACGAACATAAAATGGGGTGGAGCCAAAAATCCAGGACGGACACAACATATGGTTAAAAAAAACATATATGGGACAATAATTGGATCTGGGAACATCAAAATTCATTAACTAGACACCTTAAGGATTCTAAAAAGGTAGGTTAGAAAAAGATATCTTTCGGGTGCGCGGGAGGCCTATCTTCCTACCAGACTATAGGGACTTAATACATTTCTGTTGCTTAATGTACTTTGTGAAACTATCGGAGGAGACTATAACGACTTTTAACGAGCTTCACCTGGACATGCATGAATTAATCCAGCATGTGGAGACACACGACGACATCAAGCAAAGTGATCTGACTTTCAACAACAGAGAAACGGGAGGTGATTCTCCTTTGAAACTGGCTAAAATAAAGAGACATTCATAGGATGGCTTTTTCTCTATAGCTTGCAACAGCTTTAGCAATGCTGTTGCATTCTGTCTATGAAAGTGAAAGTAAAACTCCTTCTGACCGTCTGGACGCAGGAAAGCCTGGTGACACGATGCTTTTTTTCTTTCTCCTTCATCTTTTTTTGAGACGACAATGACACAGGATTATGGAATATATCCTTACATTGCAAAGGTAATCAGCACCATCTGTATTCGGTAGGCTGCTAATGTTTACTGAGTGTCAGGCATAGAGTTATAATAAGTAGGACCAGAGCATCTTGCTGTGCAGCAGGGAGTGCAGAGAATGTAAAAAGAGGCAGGGGCTGACATTTCTAAAAAGGCATTTTGGTGGACAATTCTCTTGAATGTACTTATGGTATGGAAAGGGGACATTTGCATTTCTTTTACCATAGTAAAAAAAATGCATTCATGGTCTGAAGAGGGCAATTTTTACAGACATAAAAGGGCAGGGGCTCAAGCCCCCTTTGATGTCTGTGTGCACGTGCCTGCTGTGCAGGATGCAGCGAAGCCGTGTCTCGTTAAGACAAGGGTGGAGGAGCGACAAAAAAGTTTGATCCATAAGAAGATTTTGTGATGTTTATTTAATAATTATATGCTAAAAACATTTGGTCATGGCCCCATGGGCTTACAATTGCGTGATTATATTGTATATTTATTATTCTTATTATTATTTATATCGGGGCTTGGATCGGCGACGTTGTGTCGATATCCGATATAATTAATTAACATTAATTACCTTCATATCGGCGTCCGATACCGATATGTGCACCTCTAATATCTTCCACGCTCTCTGATGCCACAGATGACCTGCTAGCTTTGTTCCACAGGCCACAACATTTGGTAGTGGAGCTCCTGTACACCCCCTTCACTTCATTGTTAGACAACAGCCATTTCTCTATGTCATTGGTGGCTATGAGATTGAGCGTGTGCGACGCACACCTGTGATGTGGAGGGAGGACAAAGTTGTTGTCCTCGTCTTCGTCAGCCGTGGAAAGGACTGCGTGTAGATCTTCAAAGGTAATATTTGCGCTTACTTCCTCCTCCTCTGATTCAGACCCAGGCTCGGATCCAGCCTCCTCCTGGTAAACCTGGAAGGCTTTAACAAAGTTAGAGCCGTTGTCGGTGACGGTGGCTGTCACTTTACCACTCAGGCCATATGATGTGTGAATCTGCTCGATTTCAGAGGCAATGACGTTATAAGTGTGCTTTCCCTTAACTCGCCTACAAGCAATGGCAGCTTTCTTGCGCTCCAAAGTAGAGGGATGGATCCAGTGGGCTGTCATTCCCATAAAACTCTTATTGTTTGCCTTCCACAGGTCTGCTGTGGTGGAAACGTATTCTATGCTCTCAAACGTTGATTTCAGTTCTTTCTCCATATCATGGTAAGCCTTGTCGAGGTAGCTGGAAAACGTTTTCCTGTCAGTTGTTCCATCCTTGTTCCCAGCCATAGGGATTTTCTTAATGATCTTGCGGAAAGACTTAGATTCTACAGTTGAGATGGGAAGCATCTCCTCCACCACATAACCAGCTACGAGCTTGTTGAGTTCTTTTTTAGTGACAGTAGCGAGAGATAAATCTATTTTTGGTTGTTTGGGAGCTGAAGGCCCGGCTTCGTTGTTGTTTACCTCCGTATCCTCGTCAACACTCCTCGCCACCAGTTTAGTGCTGCCGTGTTTAGCTTCCAAGTGCTTCTTTAAATTAGCCGTAGATATTTTGGAAGCAGACAGGCACTTGTTACCCGGACACAGCTTGCATTTGAGAGTCATGTTTTTGTCTTTTTCTCCGACATAATCAAAATAATGCCTGTATTTCCATCTCCAAAAGGCCGACACTGGTCTATCGTTCTCAGCCATTTTGCTTGTCTGTACAGACCGCGCTGCTGCAGAGGGCTCTTGTGCACATGCGCAGAGGGAGGCAGACAGACAGACAGGCAGACAGACAGCTACACACCCCGTTCACATGTGTATTTGTTGACAGAATAAGACAGGAGGAGGAAAACTGACTCGGGGCTTCTCGGGCTTCTTTTTTACTCGTTGGCAACAAAATTAACAGTGAAAATTGAACACTTTTAAAAAAAAATTACGGGATTACTTTTTTGAAAATATAACTAAGTAACTAACCGTTATATTGTAAAATGTAACTCGTTAGTTTACTCCGTTACCGCCAAACTAACGTCGTTACGTAACGCTGTTAGTTATAGCGCCGTTACACCCAACACTGCCCTTACCCTAACCAGACTACTGGGACCTCGAAACAATAGAAATATCGAGAGTCTGCCTTTGGTTGGGCAGGTGTACAGCACTCTGAAATGGCCACTCTTTATTGAAAGATACGGAAGGTAAGGGCGGCAGTGGCTCAGGGGTAGATAAACCGTCATTAGAACACAGAGGGTTCCCGAAGGATTCCCAGTTTGATCCCAGACTCCCTCAGAGTTGGTGTTGAAGAGTCCTTGAGCAAGAACCCCTGGTTGCTCCCGATGAGCAGGTTGGTGCCTTGAATGGGTGAATGTAAATCTATGTAAAGCGCTTTGGATAAAGTCGCTATATAAATGCACCATTTACCATTTAAGGGTACTTCTGCGGGCCTGAAGAGAATTGTAGAATCAGTGGTCATCGAGTAAGCACTTTATATTTCATATATTTATATTTATAGATCAGGCTTTTGCTGTGGTAGCCTATATCCCTACTCTCTCTCTCATAATGTTCATAGGGCTCAATAGTGGGCAGGTTTGTCCCTCTACAACCAGACAGGTTAAAAGTATCAATTTCAGACATATATTTCCAACAACCTATTGAAAAAGAAATAATATTAATAATAAAAAAGCTGAAACTACCGAACGAAACCACTTTGCACAGTGAAATCGATGGTTAGTTAATCGAAGGATAGTCGCTCAGTCGTAAGTTGTAACTCATGACATGAGTTTTGTTTGTAGTAGTCCCATACATACATCATTGTGTTCATGCTTAGCTGCACACTTCTCAAAATGAAAATCAAAACATATCGGGCGAGACTGATTCATCAACAAAAGAAGTCATGCCCATATGGGCTGTCCAGATATGGGCATGAAAGGGACAAGGACTGACAGATATGTATGGTCATATCAGTTGGATTGGCGGTGCGACAGAGGTGTGAGTGCTCCATTGTGGCCCAAACTCTTGACCTATAGCAGCGAAAATAGCTTACATCAGGATGGGGACAATTAATTTATCTCTTAGAACAAGTAGTGACTGATCCTTTCAACTGAACAAAACATACTAAACGTCTATACCGTAGTTTGATTTGATTACGTAATGGTATAATATACGGTTGCTGCATGGTAACCAAAAGTTCTTTCTACTGGTGATTTCCACAGAGCACCACAGGGAGAGGTCTACAGAGTCTAGAGAGATGGCCTCCCAAACATATTCAACGTTGTCAGAGGAACAGCGAGAGATGGACAAGGGACGTGGACTGTTGGATGCAACAATGCAACCTGTAGTGAAGTTGTACAGGATAGGTATGTAGTGTTTTATTTACTTTACAACCTGTTGTAAAGTTGTACAGGATAGGTATGTACTGTTTTATTTAATGTGGTTTAATCCTGTAGTAATGTTGTACAGGATAGGTTTGTAGTGTGTTAATGAATACAAGAATTCAAGCCCAAAACACGCTTGCCCGTGTCAAATGCTGGCGATATTGCAACGTGCGGCACCAGGTATTCCTAAAAGCAACCTCTATGTCTACGTCTAAACTTATTCCTAAACTTAACCTTAGTAAAACTAGGTCTAAACCAAACCTTATTCTTAAACGTAACTTCAGTAAAACTATGCTTAAAACCTTATTCCTAAACCTCTGAAAACTATTCCTTCTTGGAATAGCGGGAGTGTGTTTTGGGTTAGGGTTTGAGTTTTCCGGTTACCCTTAATTCTTATGACAATTATTATTATTATTATGAGAGTGTACAAATGGAACCAAATGGACCCTTACGGGTTGATCTGGTTCCATTTGTACACTCCCAGAGTTAAACACCCGTAAGGGACCATTTGGAATCACCCCAAGGAACCAGGGTCCCTTAACCACACCTTGAGGTCCACTGGTGTAGCAGAGTGTTTCCAGCGAGACAAGATGCACAATTTTTGATCAGAATGGAACTGACCCTTCATTAGTATCCATTAGCTACACCTGTGAAGAAAGTAAGGAAGAGGCCCAATGTTTTCTATTATGGCTTGCATGGAGCCTAATGGGCTGGTGAGTGGTGCTAGTACCGCTATATTGTAAATAGTCAATGCATACTTGTCCTGTAACGCACAACTGCCTCTCGATGCTGAACCCCTATCTGCTCCCGATGAGCAAGTTGGTGGCATGGGTTCCTCCCCCATCTGTGTGTGAATGGGTGAAAGCAATGCACAATCTATGTAAAGCGCCTTGGATAAAGGCGCTATATACATTTACCATACAACAGAAGCTTAACACACAAGGCCTTTATAAATAAATAAAAGACAATGTTGCTCTCTACAAACTGCGAGAGATGGCCAACCCACTTTTTCATATAAATATGCAAGTCCTTACTCATGTCATATCAAATACCATATCTTAATAAAGTCCTTATTATATTCCTTCATTGCAGACCAGTGTGCAGAGTCCAGCCTGAAGGTGAAGATGAGTTGGAGTGTTTCTGTTAAACAGGAATCTGAAAACCACCTGGACATCAGTACGTTTCATGCCTTCTCTTCTCTTCTCTGCTCTGCTCTTCTCTCGCTGTCTCTCTTAGAGAGAATGTTTGCAGGAAATGGCTTTTTTAATGCATGAGAATAGACTCGTGATTTGGAACTACCAAAGCTCTAAAACAGAGGAAACGCTGCATAAAATAACAAAGTACAAACCTTTAATGTTTTTTTCTCTCATTTTATCTTTTTATTCTTTCCTAGACTTCGTTTCCCTCCCTGTGTGTAAAGAGGAGCTTTTCCCTGAACATCAGGAGAGGAGTCCCAGTCTGGAGGAACCACAACCTCCACAGATTAAAGAGGAACAGGAGGAGCTTCTACAAGAGGAGGCTGATGGATCAACGTTGACATTACTAGCAGTGAAAAGTGAAGGTGATGATGAAAACAGAGAGACAGAGGCTGTAGCCAGCACCTCAACTGAACACATGAAAACACAAGCTGATGTAGAGGACTGTGGAACATCACAACCAACTAGTGGTGACCAGCTCCTCTCTCCACACTGTTCTCAATCGGACGTCACTGAAGACAGTGATGAGTGGGAGGAGACCAGAGAAGGTCAGTCGGTTGTAAACGCATTGGATTCACACAAGACACACAATGTGGAAGGACAAACATTGTCTGTAAGCCACAAGCTGTCCCAGGATCTGCCATTGTCAAAACAAACTCACTCCAAGAACAGCCACACAGGGAAGAAAAGTTTTAGTTGTACGGTGTGTGGCAAAATGTTTAATCGCAAGGGAAATCTGAAGAGTCACACAGTTGTTCATACAGGGGAAAAGCCCTTTACTTGTACTGTTTGTGGTAAAGGCTACGGTCAAAGTGGTCATTTAAAAACACACATGATGACTCATACAGGGGAAAAGCCCTTTACTTGTACAGTTTGTGGTAAAGCCTTTAGTGAAAGTGGTAGTGTAAAAGTACACATGAGGACTCACACAGGGGAAAAGCCTTTTACTTGCACAATATGTGGTAAAGGCTGTGGTCAAAGTGGTAGGTTAAAAGTACACATGAGAACTCATACAGGGGAAAAACCCTTTACTTGTACAGTTTGTGGTAAAGGCTACGGTCACAGTATTAATCTAAAAACACACATGAGGACTCATACAGGGGAAAAACCGTTTACTTGTACAGTTTGTGGTAAAGGCTGTGGTCAGAGTGGTGAGTTAAAAACACACATGAGGACTCATACAGGGGAAAAGCCCTTTACTTGTACAGTTTGTGGTAAAGGCTGTGGTCAGAGTGTTCATTTAAAAGCACACATGAGGACTCATACAGGGGAAAAACCGTTTACTTGTACAGTTTGTGGTAAAGGCTGTGGTCAGAGTGGTGAGTTAAAAACACACATGAGGACTCATACAGGGGAAAAGCCCTTTACTTGTACAGTTTGTGGTAAAGGCTGTGGTCAGAGTGGTCATTTAAAAGCACACATGAGGACTCACATAGGGGAAAAGCATACAGGTTAAAACACCTTTACTTGTGCAGTTTGTGGTACGCTCCATGGATTTATTTTGTCACTTGGCTTCTCAGTCTTGACAGCTTGCTTTCTCCAAGGGGAGGTGAGACATAGAATGCGAGTGGAATCCAAACGTGGCTTCTTATTGGTCTGTGGTGGGGGTGGGACAAATACACCAGTGTGTATTGGCTGGCTGATTTGTTGGAACAACATCCAATCAGCAACAACGTCGCCTCTGTCAAAACTGATATACGAGTCAACTGAATCATGGCCAGACTGAGAAGCGAAATGATAAAACTGATCCACGAAACGTAGTGTAGCAGGCTGGCACCCTGGCTTCATACAGGCAGGAAAACCCTTTAGCTGCGGTTTGTGGCAAATGCTTGGTCAAGATAAGGAGGATTCAAATAACTATATTATGGATGTCTTAATTAACGCCAGGTCTTGTGGAGGTGTGACCAATGCCATTCTGCTATTGTGCATGCGGAATTCTGCACACTGCATCAAAGCAGCTCACGGTAAAACAGACCTGAATTAGTCATGGGTGTTACTTTAATCAAACCAATTGGAGAGAGTATCAGCTGCCATTCCCTTTAAGATCAGTGCAAGACATGCGTTAAGCGGCGAGACCAAAAGAATAAGAAACGTCATATTGTCCACGTGAATGCATCGCCATAATCATATATGGTTGCAATCCCAATGCTTGCTTTATAAGCTGTAGCTTTGATTGCAGACAGTTGAATAAAACCATGTGTAAGTGGGTTATTATCATCCTCATGTTACTGATTCTAGAGACTGTCATGACATTCTATTAATTAGTGCTGCCGAGCAGTGTTAACTATTCAGCTGCACTTAGGTTCTCAAATCATTGTATTTATACAGACTAACATCTCAGAGGTAAACACAATTGACACAAGACATTGAAACTCACGTCTTCTCATTATAGTAAAATCTGAATCATAGAGATTTGTTGAGAATTAAGAGAGTTTTCTTTTAAGCTATGGAACAACACCTCAACCATTTCTCTGATGATTGTCATTATTATTTCTGATTTGTTTGCTGTACATATGTTTGGTTTCTGATATCTGACTGTGTTTTGCATAGTATTGTCATCTAATGTTTCAATGACTTGAGTACAAAGGACCCCAATAGAAGCAAGCCATAGTGCTTTGTTGGGTTAAAATCCTCTTTCCACCTTGTATTGAACTTTACTTTCCTGTGCTTTTTTTTTCTTCTTCTGTGAACTACTAATAAAATATATGAAAAAAGGTTTTCACTGCTACAGATGTTTTATTTTTGTTATATATCACAACAGAAATGTTCAATATGATAATATAATTTTCTATACTTTCAATCTTTCTTTATATTTTGAGATGTTTTGGCTTTTTCTATCTAATTCCTAAACCTCGGAAACCTATTCCTCCTGTGGAAAGAATCCGGCCGAGTGTGTTTTGTGTCGAGCGTTCAGTTTACCCTTAATTCTTATGACAATTATTATTATCACAGATAGAAATTGTGAAAATGCAGATTTCTTTATCAGCTTACCAGTTTTTATAGCGTAGTTTGTTGACTGCATTTGATGCAGTATTAACAGTCTTTTTTTTTCTTTTCTTTCCTTCGTTACTGTCTTGACCCACAGAACATAATTCAGGGCAGAATCGGAAGTAAGCTCTGTATTGGCACCTTGCCTCTAAGGTGCCAAAACCCTAACCCCTTTATCCCCTGCTTATGACTAGTTTGACGAGTTATATTTGTGTCCACTCTGCCAATGACGAGTTTGACAAAAAAGTTTTTTTTGACCCCATTAAATCCAGTAAAAACGATTTCAATCGCGATTTTGCATGTTTCACCCCCATACAACCCCATCTTTCATACAGGGCAGCCATCTTTGTTTACATTACACGTAAAACATAATGGCTGGTTTCTCATGAATGCCTGAACGGATTTCCAATCGGATTTTTTTGTTTGAAAGCTGTGAACATCCTACACACACATGGTGCATGATTTGTGCATGGGCGTGCATGATCCGTGCACTATAAATTACATGGAAGTCTATGGAGACTTATGGCGGGGAGATCCCAAAGAAGGCATATTTAAATGGCAGTAGATGAGTTAACAAAAGAGATAATTAATTCCATCATTATTCTGCTTTATGTGTTTACAGCAGAGAAGATTTAAAACGCCCATAATCCAGCCAATCATGGTGATGATTAATGGAAAGAAGTTAAATCTATTATTGTATCCTGGGGCGCCCGCTGACCTAGCGGTCCAGGTGCATATACCACATAGGCTCTGATGCATGAGAGCGTGTCACGGGTTTGAAAAAGAGCTCTAAAAGTGCACCTAAATAAACTCAGCAAAAAACGAAAGGAAACATATTCATAATTAATTATATCTCCCCTCTAATAATACCAAATTGTATTGTGTTGTATATCATTGTTATCGTTGATTTGTCACCTTTGCAACGAGGTACAGCTTGTAAGCATCGGGCATTCGAGGCATGAGCTACACAGCCAAACGTGGGGGTAGCGCCGACCAGAATTTGCCAACATTTGGTCCATTATCTCTCCCCTTTAATTTTGCCAAATGGTATTGTGTTTGATATCATTGTTATCATTGATTTGTCACCTTTACAACGAGGCACAGCTTGTTAGCATTGGGCATTCGTGGAATGAGCAACACAGCCAAACGTGTGCTGTGGGTAGCGCCCCTCCAAAAATGGTCAAAATGGCCTGGCAGGCCTGCAATACTGTTCTTTTGGTGCATTTGGAGAATTGAATGACTGCACTCTACCACAGTAATAGGGAAAGAAAAAAACAACATATATTGGCCATTTTTACACTTTGTTAATGTTAAGCTCAGTGTCAGGGAAGCCCAAAACGAGAGTAAATGCCAGAAGAACAGTGTATTGCAAGCCATTTTTACAAAATTCTGGTCGGCGCTACCCACACGCTTGGCTGTGTAGCTCATGCCTCGAATGACCGATGCTTACAAGCTGTACCTCGTTGTAAAGGTAACGAATCTACGATATAAATGATATAAAACACAATACAATCTGGTATTATTAAAGGGGATATAATTAATTATTAATATGTTTCCTTTCTTTTTGTGCTGAGTTTATATCGTCAATTTGTACCTGGCCTCTGCAATAAGTCTGCTTACTGTACATTTTAGTTCATGTTTTGACTACTCGTGTATAGGCGTACGTTGTTTTTGTCATTAAATGTCTTGTTGAATTCACCCTTTGTCAGCCTTTTGGTTGGTCCCTGACTGACCAACCAGCAGGCTCTATCTGCCTTGTCCCGCCCTGGTTCCTTCTTTTTGATGTTGAATTTGCTAAAACATAATTGTTGTAGAAATAAAAACATGCTGGGTCACTATATTGCCACTGAGCAGCTCCATTTGACTGAAACCAAGTTTTAAATTAGAATTGAACACACAGAATAACAATACGAAGCAACTGAATTAGAATGGTAGTGGATGGAGTGTCCCACCGAATGTCCCACCAAGACACTGCAACCAATGGGTGTGAAGAGGGATGGGACAATGGGCGGGACTTGGCAAAGGGTGAATTAAATATAAAGGACCTCAATGGAAATGAGCCCTGGGGGTCATCCTTTAAGCATCCTTTTGTATAAATCTGTACCATTGCAACTGTTAATAAAGTATCATTTTAATCAATCAATGCCGTATGTGGCTTCCTCTACTTGATTAAACACAATTAGTTTTTGTGAAATAAAAATGTTGAATTTTTCGTATTATTATTATTTTACCTTTATTATTATTATTATTAATCATTGGCACTGATGGGCAGTAGCTAGCCACAGGTAGCTAAGCTACATAGCTTAACTACACTTCTAAGTAGCATAACGGAAATTTGCTAACTTTCTTTGGGGATAGCTTATAGTGTAGTTCAGCTATATTTAATCAGAGTAACTAGTAATGTAGCTTGCTACATTTTCCAAATAGCTTACCCATCACGGTTGGGAAAAATGAATAAATAAATAAACCAGTCAATTGCAATAGTGAGGGGACATTCAAGAGTCCCCAGATGATTAACTTTAATATGCAACATTGTTTTCTCACTCAACAGTAAACAAACCAACATAAAGTTTAAATGTATATGCAAATGATAAACATTGGATGCGTTTCGGCCCGGCGGACTTCGAGTTTTGAAACGCTGAGGAAGGCGTTTTTTCATCCCAGTTACCCAGTGATTTCCGTGGCCAAATAATATAGGCCTACACATTAATTTGGGGGTCCTTGACGTGAATATGTTTGAGAACCACGGATCCTAAATATCACCAGGGGCCATTCTAAGATGAAAGATTGGAGGCATGTTTTGAAATATAGACGATATAATCAAATACAATCATTATTGTGTGTGTGTGTGTGTGTGTGTGTGTGTGTGTGTGTGTGTGTGTGTGTGTGTGTGTGTGTGTGTGTGTGCGTGCGTGCGTGCGTGCGTGCGTGCGTGCGTGCGTGCGTGCGTGCGTGCGTGCATGTGCGTGTTACATGGTCCTTGTATGGTTACACACATAAATGATGGTGATGATCCATTTGCATGTATGTTACTCTATGTCGGTATAGATCCATTTGTCTTTATCCACATGTGCGGTGTGGGGTATTCCTACACAGCTGTATCAAAGGAAATGAAACAGAGTTGCAGTTAATATTTTAAACAGGATACTGTGTCATTAAACATGCAGTATAAAACATAGTATAATTCCTTCAGTGTCTCTGGTCAGTTATAATTCTTTCAACAAACACTTGGGGCCCTGTTTTTGACCATCCTAAACCCTAAATCCCTAAACTTCTTTACCATTTTGAAAAACATTTTTTAAATAGTTCAAATAGCTGATCTACAACTAGCTGATCTACCGTATAAACAAACAATCAGGATTTGGCGGTGCATGAGCAGCAAGCGGCATGCACAGGAGAAGCGGACCAGAGCATGATCTACAAGCTCACAACATGTCGATGTAGATCGGCTATGTTGAGTATTAAAAACAATATAATCAAAATAGTAACAATGCAAAGAAGTTTATGGGTTTAGGATTTAGCATGGACGCAAATGGGGCCCTTAGTCTCAAAATATAATTGATTGTGGACTCCGATGCAACTAATCAGTGTTACGATTTTTTTCTCCAATTTTACATTACATAATTTTGTTCATGTGAAGATTATATAAAAATGACAAATGGTTTATATACTTGTAGATCAGCTAGCCTAGCCTTTTGAACTATTTAAAAAATCTCCCTCCTATAGGTGTAAACAGGATCATGTGGGGGTTTCAGGGAATAGCCATTGCCATTCGCTGGAAGGAATGAGTGGGGGGAGGGGGGATACGGGATAGGGGATTTCTTTTTTACTCATAATAATGTACATTGTAATCTACATGTGAGCCTCTGTGCTACTTCTATTTGAAAATGTAATACACATATTTGAAAAGAAAGATTATACTAAGATCCCAATGGCAGTTATTTTTGCCACTTCTAGTTTTTCCCCCTGAAATGACACCTCTCTCTGGTTCCGATTTAAACAATTTGCTTCTCAAAATAAATGGCAATTTAAAACTCGACTGAATTAAAGAATTCATTGTTTCCGTTAATCAATTCAAAATTAATAAAAACATATAAACAAAACATGTTGATATATACATTTTCAATGGATGCTGTAATTCTATCATGGATCTTTTACAGAGGATTAAATTACTAAGCAGTTTTTTCTTTGAAATTATATTTTAAGTCTGTTTAAAAAGGATGTACTTTACCATTCACTTAGTCAGGGGACTTGATTACTTCATAGACATCTGTGTTGCCTACTGGTAAATAATAAGCATTAATTTGGTGCTTATAAATGTTATTTCAATTTAATTAATTCCATTAATTCATTTTAAAAATAACCAGATGTCAGAAATGTTCTTGACCGATGTGATTGGTTTAAAGACTGACCATGCTGTAGTGGGCAGTACACATGATCAGTAACTCCACTTTGATTGGTCCTCTGGTCTGCAGCTGAGCCCTGATTGGTGTACTCATACTCAATGGGCCTGTTAAATAAAATAAACATTTATCAGAAATGGCGTAAACAAGATGTAATCTACTGATGTCATGCATGTTGATGAATAGTTGATGTATTGTACTGACGTGATATAATCTGGATCTGTAAATTAAAAACAATAAGTTTTACATATTATTTGATATCAAATAAAAACACATAAGTTATTTGTCAGTATGTTTTCTTCATGTTAA
Source organism: Nannobrachium achirus (assembly GCF_963921795.1). Taxonomy (NCBI): domain Eukaryota; kingdom Metazoa; phylum Chordata; class Actinopteri; order Myctophiformes; family Myctophidae; genus Nannobrachium; species Nannobrachium achirus. The sequence continues at coordinate 71,703,442 of NC_137813.1, forward strand.
AGCAATCGGACACTTTGGCAGAGGAATGTTTTGGTTGTTTAACTACCTTGTCATGGAGAAACTAGTCCAATTAGGGAGATTGCTGCATCACACAGGTGATTAGAAATGAACTAGCCTGGGAACGATGCAAATTGGGAGCGATGCAAATAAGGAATGCATGTCCTGCTGTTATATGCAATACTCGTTATACCCATTGGGTGGTTCTGGGAAGTCTTTGTGCAATCACAAACATCTGGGGGGTAGCTATAGTCTTCATACCCAATCCAATGACACCTAGTATTTTCAAAAACGAATAAGAAATACATTTGAGCTGATCAGATTATTTTTCATTGACATCAGCAAAGATCTTGGGCTGCCAGCATTAACAGCCAATAGCCACTTTTCCTTGGTAAATTCTAGTCTGCAAGAGCTTATGATTTGTTGTCATATCTCGAGAACTGTGTGACCATTGGTCATATAACTTGGTGTTCTGTGTTCAGATAACCGAGGCTGTTCCAATGGCACCATGAACTGTACCATAACAAAACATAAAAATAAAATAAATAAAATTGTAGATCTGCTGCTTTTGTGGACAAACAACCGGCCATATCTCGAGTTGAGAACGTAACTGTGCCTTGTATCTTGCATTGCTGGATTCAGCATTCAAATGCCTTTCCAATTTGTATTTTAGCCTTTCATAGGAACAGGGGGGTTTGTTTTTCATTTGTGTGTGTGTGTGTGTGTGTGTGTGTGTGTGTGTGTGTGTGTGTGTGTGTGTGCGTGCGTGCGTGTGTGCGTGTGTGCGCGCGTGCGTGCATGCGCTCGAAATACAAATATTAATATCAATAATTCACCGTTAAGACAGACAATCCGGTTCGAGAGTGGTGTCTTCGGATCGGTCTCGGGACGCAATGGCACCTTCCTGGTTTACGTAGGACTAAGGGAACCAGAGAAAGGCAATAGAGCATCGCAGCGGAAGTGGATGCCTGGGGTCACTTAATATTCCCCATTCATTTTCGCCATAGACTTTTACAAAAATATTTATAACAATTATGTTAAGCCTCGAACCAAGCCATCCAGGATGGAGGTGAATCATGATCATATAACCTTTGATCCTATGTGAAAACATATTTTAATATTACATTATTTGATATACTACATTTAATAACTACCCTTTGTTTAGCGATTTTCAAAATGTTCTTTTCATAGAAAAAAAGGTTGTATGGTCATGATTCACCTCCATCCTGGATGGCTCGGTTCGAGTCTTAACATAATTGTTATAAATATTTTTGTAAAAGTCTATGGCGAAAATGAATGGGGAATATTAAGTGACCCCAGAAAACCACGCCCACTGCGATGCTCTATGGGGAAGTTCTCAAAGAAATATACATTAAATGTGCTGGGGAATTTGTTGGTTGAAAAACTGAAACTAAAATAATCATAAAAAATATTGGCCTAAAAATGAACGGACAGTTTCCTTGTACTCAGGGGAGTAAGGTGCAACCAGCTGTGCAGTGAATTTGAATGATAATATTGATGAATATATTCAATATATTAATTAATATATTAAAAATAAGATGTTTGTGAAAAAGTGAAAAAATGCGAATAAGGGCGCTGCGACGTTGAGGAAGTGACGGCTAAGACGTCCTCGGAATTCCGAACGCAATGGTACGCCATTCAAGGACGCCGGACACACCATTCGGCCGGTATCGCACATTCCCCACCGAAAAAAAAGAAAGAATAGCATTTATGCTGAATTTTTAACTACTTTTCTTCTTTTTTTTTTTTACAATGTCGTCAATTAAATGAAGTCCCCTCACATGTGTGGGCAAATTACATCCTGCACATAATTCCACATCAAACTCTGCTCTGAGTTTAATGATCATTACATCCTGATGTGAAAGAAAATGTGTCAAAAGAATAAAACATGACGGTTGTTATGCAGTTCTTTCTTTTTCTTTTTACCCCTTGTTCTCCCCAATATAGTAGTTATGCCAAATGATTCTTCCCCACACTCATTTCTGTCTTTTCACTGCTGTTGTATCCTACTGACTCACTAGTGCAGGGGTTTTCAAAGTGGGTGACGGGGCACCCTGGGGTGCCGCAACAGCAGTCCAGGGGTGCCGCGAGATCATTTACTGATATTTGGAATTTACTCCAATTATTACTTAATTACAATATATATTTAGTGTAATTTTAAACTTGAAGTACAGAGCAATTTTCAGTCAGTTCTAAGTCTTAACCAAAATGGCTTTTAGGCCTATCTCACAACATAATCACTAAAATATGCTATAAACATAAGGTGCTGGGAGTGAAAATTATGAATATAATGTAGGGGTGCCTCGGATGAAAAGAATATTTATAGGGGTGCCCTGAGCCAAAAAAAGTTTGGGAATCCCTGCACTAGTGAATCAGTCTGTCAGTCATTCAGTGACAGTTACACATCTCCTCCACCAGGGGGCGAAAGGCATTAAAGCAACAGTGTCTGGATACATTATTGCGCATGCGCTAAACACGTTGATCCGGAAGCCGGATCTTCCGGAAGTAGAATGTTTCTGGCGTGGCGTTTCCACAACAAAGGAACCGTTGGTGTTTCATGGTGGTTTTGGGACGCGACCAACAAATCTAAGCATAAAGGTGGTTGCCGGGGGCAAGGAGCTCCGCTGTGTTCACTTGGACCGCGCGGAGGTGCCGAAAGTCGGGGGTCGAAGATGTAGCCTACTATTCTGTCCCTATCAGGACATAACTCGGACGGACTTTGCAACGCTCCACACGGAGACTCGCTCGCTTTAGCTCGGCGGCGGTGTCTCACGTGGATCAAGTCCGCTTGAGTGTTGGTGTTTAGTTTCATGGTGGTTGGGACACAGCGCGTGGTGAAAAGCTTCTCATATTAAAAGGAGTTAAAACGCTTCAAATGGAGTCTGTACGGCTGAAGATAAATGAACACATGACGTCGGTGGGAGAGGAGATATTGTGTGTTTTGGAAAAGCAACAAAGTGTTGATGTTTGTCGCGTGAAGCTCGAAGTCAGAGTGTTTGTGTTGGAGCGCCTCCGTGCGGCCGCAGAGGTCATGTGCAACCTCTTCCAGAGAGAGATGGAGACACTACACAACACCACACTACACACTGCAGGTATGTCTGTTACACACACACAACACCACACTACACACTGCAGGTATGTCTGTTACACACACAACACCACACTACACACACTGCAGGTATGTCTGTTACACACACAACACCACACTACACACACTGCAGGTATGTCTGTTACACACACTACACACTGCAGGTATGTCTGTTACACACACAACACCACACTACACACTGCAGGTATGTCAGTTACACACACAACACCACACTACACACTGTCATACCTGTCTCAGAAGCTTAATTTCAAATATAAAGTGCTTATTCCATGGCCATAGATGTTGCAATTCTCTTCGGGTGGGTACAAGTAACCGTATCTTCAGTAGTGTTCAATAAAAATGCATTTAATCTGAATGGTGGCCATTTTCGGTGTATTTCCTCCATATGTTTCAACTGATTGATTGATTGAAGACTTTATTAGAAGTTTGCATAGGAAAAGGTACAGTTTCATGACGGTACAGTTCACTGGTACAAGGTCTACTAAAAGGAGATCCTAGAAAAGACTAAGCTTATTTCCACAGGAAACCATTTAAGTATCTCATATAACATTGAATGACAGACGAACTACGCAACCCTATCGGTTGGGGTTGTTTCGAGGTCCCAGTAGACAGAGGCTAACCTGCCGACGCGAGTGAATGCTAACCTGCTCATGCAGGTGAATGCTAACCCAAAGCCTAAACCCTAACATTAAGCTTAAACCTAACCTGCGGTACCAGTAGTGATTTAAAAGCACACATGAGGACTCATACAGGGGAAAAGCCCTTTACTTGTACAGTTTGTGGTAAAGGCTGTGGTACCTGTGGTGATTTAAAAGTACACACGAGGACTCATACAGGGGAAAAGCCTTTTACTTGCACAATATGTGGTAAAGGCTGTGGTCAAAGTGGTGAGTTAAAAGTACACATGAGAACTCATACAGGGGAAAAGCCCTTTATAGCGGGGCAGTTAAGGAGAACAATACTTCAGTTCTGGAAAGAAGCACCAAAAATTGACAGAGTGTACCTCTTGGGTCATTCTTTAGAAAAATCACATTAGACATTTAATTTTCAAAATGGCCGCCAGTTTTAAAGATGGCCGCCTTTTCGGATATGTTTTACAGTACGCCAGCCAGTTAATATCGAATTTTCATAATATTAGCGTTGTTTTGTAGGTTTTAAAACATCCTGAGTTCATTTATTACACTTTTAAAGCAGCCAGAATAATCTTTCTGACTTTTGGTTGGGGTCTTTCCTCACCTGGGACCCCCCAGACAGACCCCTGAGCCTATTTCAGTAATCGCTCTGCTCCTGCTCCAGAACAATGTTAAATTAGATCTGAAATATGCTCTGAAATCAAAAAAGGACTAGTAGCAAATAACAGAGGTCTTCCACCGGGGGTCTGGGACTCCTGGGGGGTCCTCAGAGCTACTACAGGGGGCCTGCCAAATTTTACATTTGAAACTTCGAATGTTTTTATGTATCCTGGTTTTATGTATTGTACTTTGATGGTTTATTAGTATTCTCAGTATTATTTATAATGTTTTTTGTGTTAAACAGTTATGGTTGACAGCTGTTACTGCAGGGATTGCAATAATGAAGGTATTGCAACTTTTCACTTTGGGGGCAGAACAACATTTCCATTTATTGCACTGTACTCACACTCACAACACAGAGACAGAGACACAGACAGAGCCACACACACACACACACACACACACACACACACACACACACACACACACACACACACACACACACACACACACACACACACACCTCTGTTATTGTCACCCCAAAACCCTCACCTTATCCTCTTATAGAGCCCATGGTCAATTACGCCCAAAGAGATTCACTACAATACAGTAATTTCAGACATGCAGGATGTATTTGTCCTCATCATCATCATCTTCAATGTCCAACCTAATAGTGTTGACACAGTCTCCACCATAGCATAGAGTGAAAGGCAGGTTAATTGAGCAGCTGCACCGTCCACAACCTGCTTTGCAGACACATTTGATGAGCTCAAGTACTGCCTTTGGAGCAGGGAGAGCAAGAAACCTGACTGGAATATACCCTCCACTCTCTGAATTCCATCTATTTTCTTTGATTGGTGGAAGCACAGGGCAATTTGTCAGGTATGATTTATCCTGCATTGTGACGGAGTTGGCACGGAGGTAATGTGGTAGCAGTGCAGCACGAGTTGGAGGTAGCATCTCACCCTCCAAGTTCTTTGACAGAAATAGTTCCCATCTGAGTAATCCCAGGGTTGTTGGACCTTTTGAACTGTAAACATGGCATGCAAAATCTTCCGACTCCAATGTTGTTGGAAGCTCACCATTTATAAGCTCAGGAGGAATGGCCAATGACCTTGCCAAGGTCCTTGATGGCTTGGTCATCATCATCATCAAGTAGGCATTGACCCATGTCTTTTTGGTGATTCCAACAAATGTTCTTCCCCAGTCAGCACCTGAAAAACCATGTACGCACTATGTACTCAATAACTTGAACTCACTTGAATATATAAATTTCCTTTTTTTTGTACCGGAGGCAAGGACTTGATAAGGCATCGGGGTATCAGCCTCTTCATGTGTTTGCACTTCCTCAAAATCATGTCCCTTGATGAAGGTATCGTATTATGATGCCTACTTTGTCATACCTGACAAATTGCCCTGAGCTTCCATCGATTGAAAGAAATAGATGGAATTCAGAGAGTGGAGGGTATGTTCCAGTCAGGTTTCATGCCCTCCCTGCTCCAAAGGCAGTACTTGAGCCCATCAAATGTGGCTGCAAAGCAGGTTACAAGGGACGGTGCAGCTGCTCAAACAATAACCTGCCTTGCACTCCTCCCTGCAAATGCTATAGTGCAGGGGTGGGCAACTTTGATGATGGCGAGGGCCACTATATGTCCACCTTCACTCCAGAGGGCCACATTGCATATTGCTACGTTCTACTTTGTCATTCTAGTATCTTATACAAAAGAAGCAAAAATAGCAGATATGCAAGCTCAATCGGCTATTTTTGCTTCTTTTGAATTAGAATCCTGAATATTTCTTTTGTTATTTTTTAATTAGAATCCTGAAATCTAACATTTTGATTAAATTGTAATACTACTATACTAGTCATTAAGCTACTAAGATAAACTGATGGAATTAAAGCAGGTCATGTTTGGAATTGTAACAGCTGAAATCAATAATATATTAGGTTTCCGGTATTAACTCATTGAGTGCCTATCCCGAATTAGTTCGGGATATATTATCGCATCCCAGAGTGCCTATCCCGAACTAGTTCGGGATATTAAAAAAAAAAAAAATTGAAAAATTTTTTTTTGATTTTTTTTTTTGGACCCCATCAAATCTAGTGAACTTGATTTCAATCGCGATTTTGCATGTTCCACCCCCATACAACCCCATCTAACATACAGGGCAGCCATGTTTGTTTACATAACATGTAAAACATAATGGCGATTATCTCAAGAATGCCTGAACGGATTTCCAATCGGATTTTTTTGTTTGAAAGCTGTGAACAAACTGCACAAATCCACTCCAATGCAATCCAGGATTGCATTGGATTTTTTAGAGCTCATTCTTCTCTGTTTTTTTCCCATGCATGAGGTGTGCAAGGTTTAATCATGGCTAAGTTGACGAAAATAAGGCTTCTAAAATGCTTGGTAGCCAATAGCTAACTTCAAGCTAACTTCATCCTCTTCCTGTACATGCACAAAGGAAAGTGTTCAGGCAAGTCATGGCTGCAGGGCTTCTGCATATACCAGCATATCTCTATGGGATTTTCTATGGCCACTGGGCGCCCTCTAGTGGTGAAAGGGGTGGCACTAAATGAGTTAACCTGTGGGCCGCATTAAGTGACGGTGGGGGCCGCATGTGGCCCCCGGGCCGCCAGTTGCCCATGTATGCTATAGTGGAAACTGTCAACACTATTAGGTAGGACATGTATAGTAGTGAATTTCTTTGGGTACAATTGACCGTGAGCTCTTAAGAGGATAGGGTGCGGGTTATGGGGTGACGATAACAAAGAGGTGTGTGTGTGTTGTGTTGTCAGTATGAGTGCAGTGCAATAAATGGACATGTTAGTCTGCGCTCCCAAAGTGAGAAGTTGCAATACCTTAATTCTTGCAATCCCTGCAGTAACACCTGTGAACCTGTCTGTCTAACACAAAAATGTTATAAATAATACTGAGATACTAATAAAAACAGTTTCAAATGTAAAAAATAAAAGAAGAAGAAAAATGTCCCCATCTAGATTCGGCAGGCCACCTGTAGTAACTCTGAGGACCCCGTAGGGGTCCCGGACCCCCTGTGGAAGACCCCTGGGTATTTGCTACTACTCGTTTTTGTTTTCAGAGCCCAGTTACAGCAACTTTAATGCTTCAGTTATGATCTAATTTAATATTGCTCTGGAGCAGGAGCAAAGCGATTACTGAGATAGGCTCAGGGGTCTGTTTGGGGGGTCCCAGGTGAGGAAAGACCCCAACCAAAAGTCAGAAAGGTTATTCTGGCTGCTTTAAAAGTGTAATAAATGAACTCAGGATGTTTTAAAACCTATAAAATAACTCTAATATTATGAAAATCGGACATTAACTGGTTGGCGTACTGTTCAGAGGCAGCCATCTTGGAAACATGGCAGCCATTTTGATTTTTCAGTGTCTAACGTGTTTTATCATAGGAACAACCCCTAAGAAGTTTTAGGTTTCTTTCCACTTGTGAAGTATTTTAGTGCAAAAATGCATTTATCTGCCCCGCTATTACTTGCACAGTTTGTGGTAAAGCTTTTAGTCTAAATAATAATCTAAAAGTACACTTGAGGACTCATACAGGTTAAAACACCTTTACTTGTGCAGTTTGTGGTACGCTCCATGGATTTATTTTGTCACTTGGCTTCTCAGTCTGGACAGCTTCCTTTCTCCAAGGGGAGGTGAGACATGGGGTCTTTCTCAATAGCCCTACTTGTCTCTACTTGCCTCCTTGTGAACTTGTGATACGTCATCAGTCGCTGCCAAGTACCATTCTAATCCTCAAGTCTGCATCTGAGCAAGTAGAGACAAAATACCAGGATGTAGACTTGATCCGCCCCGATCCTCCCACTTTACCAAGTCTGCTCTGGACAAGACTTGCACAGACTTCTCAGAGCAAATCACCCACAATGCCTTTCACCCTTTCTTCTTCTCTTGCTTCTCTGTCAATAAACTTTTAAACAGCACCATCTACACTAGTACTGTATAGACGGGTTTCTGGTCCACGTCATGTTTGATTCGGTACCAAAATTAGCCAATGAAACCAGGCTTAACCAGCGCTCCCCAAAACAACAGGTTTGGGGATTGGACGGACTGATTACATGATACAGTCACCTGTGCATTTAGTCTCAATGTTTGTAAACAAGAAACCTGTCTATGTGCAATCTCCCACAACTTGTTTTTACTGTTGGCTTTGATGCTTAAAATACTCTGCAGTATTTCATTTCATTATATTCAATCAATCACTTTTACAATTATATTTACCTAATATAGGCTACACTTGAATGAACAAATGAATTGGAAAGGCTGTTTCAGTATTTCATATTTAAGTGTGCCTGCCATGCAACGCAATGGCAAAACACTTATTGTAATCCGCCATACTTAAGTCAGTCAGTCAGTAATGTTCTTGCAAATTTCGGCACGTAATAACTGCCACACGATTTACACCACCGCCGCAATTTATACATCAAAACGTGCGTCTCGGCCGGGAATGGTGTGCTATTACTTTTCTTTCCGATCCGCGTTACCATTGCGACGTAATTCGCAAAAAACGACGCTCAAAAACCCCCATTGACTTTGAATGGGGGACCCTGGAAAAAAAACAGAAACTTTGGCGCCACATAACCCTGCCATACTTTTGCCTAGCAACGTGATTTAAACTTTAAAATGCACACACAACTTTGGTCTTTTTCCGGCCAATAGGGATGAGCTGTAATTGATTAAGCCCCGCCCCCTCTGTATTCCTATTGGCTGGGTTTTAAACAGCCACTCTTCCAGTTCACAGCATGGTACCGTCTTGAAACTTGGTGTCTGGACTTAAACGGCCAATAGGGACTTATTACTTAAGCCCCGCCCCTCTTAAGCCCCGCCCCTATCTTCCTATTGGCTTAGCTTTTAACAGCTTTATCTCCAGTTTGCAGCATGGTACCATCTCGAAACTCGCTGTGTGTACTTACATGGCAAATAGGAACTATCTGTAAATGCTTAAGCCCCGCCCCCTCTGCCTTCCTATTGGCTAGGCTTTAAACAGCCATGTCTCCACTTCCCAACACGTTACTGGTCACAAACTCGGTGGGTGGTCCCACAGTCCCAACGGCTAACCGCTAATGCTAATGCTAACAAATGCTAATGCTAACACATGCTAATGCTAATGCTAACAAATGCTAATGCTAACACATGCTAATGCTATCATGCTATCACATGCTAATGCTAACACATGCTAATACTAACAAATGCTAATGCTAACACATGCTAATGCTAACACATGCTAATGCTAACAAATGCTAATGCTAGCCCATGCTAATGCTAACACATGCTAACAAATGTTAACAAATGCTAATGTTAACAAATGCTAATGCTAACAAATGCTAATGCTAACACATGCTAATGTTAACACATGCTAATGCTAACACATGCTAATGCTAACACATGCTAATGCTAACAAATGCTAACACATGCTAATGCTAACACATGCTAATGTTAACAAATGCTAATGCTAACAAATGCTAATGCTAATACATGCTAATAAATGCTAATGATAATACATGCTAATGCTAACAAATGCTAATGCTAACAAATTATAATGCTAACGCTATCACATGCTAATGCTAATGCTAATACATGCTAATGCTAACAAATGATAATGCTAACGCTATCACATGCTAATGCTAACACATGCTAATGCTATGCTAACACATGAAAATGCTAACAAATGCCAAAAATGCTAATGCCAACAAATGCTAATTTTAACAAATGCCTAATGTTTAAAGGAAAAAAATCAATGATAATGTTAATGCTAAAAAATGTTAATGTTAAAGCTAATGATAAAAATGCTGAAGTAAAAAATTCTAATAATGATTTTAATGTTGCTAACACCAACTGCTATACAAGGTTGCACACACTATTGTCAATGCACATTAAGCCCTGAAAAGTCATTTATTGAAGAGTAACTTAGATGTTATATCTGACTTTATTTTTCATTATTACATTTTTGGCCACTTGCAGTAAGATTTCCGTGAGAATGGCATAATACGATAATCACCCAGGGCTGTACACACAGTGGGCTATATTATATTTATAATTCGGCTAATAATATAGGATATTCATATGCACATTTCTGTACGCTTTTTTAAAAACAATATACTGTATAACAGTAGGTTGACATTTCGAAAAAAAGGAAAGAAAGAACAGAGCCAGTGTTGTGTTTTATTTTTTCTAATATACTGTATATGTTTAGTTGTAAAGTGCACAATGACTGTTGAATGAGCACATTTTATCCTCTGTTGGAACAAAAGAACAGATCTACTGCTGAATGCGTCCAACTTGTAGATCTGCCCAGAATATAGACCTATTCACAGAGACAGTGGAATGCCCTGAAGCAAGCTGAGACTGTGACATCATTGAGTATGCTGCTATTCCAATAGCAGAACTACCCTCCTCCCATCCTCCCGTCCTCGGAAGTCCCTTCTCCCAAGGAGAACTTGCTAGTCTGAACTCCCAAGGAGGGAAGTCAAAGTCACCAAGCATTTGATTTGAGAAAGACCCATAGACTGCGAGTGGAATCCAAACGTGGCTTCTTATTGGTCTGTGGTGGGGGTGGGACAGTGTGTATTGGCTGGCTGATGACGTAGCTACCCTAATCTACTCTGATTTGTTGGAACAACATCCAATCAGCAACAACGTCGCCTCCGTCAAAACTGATATACGAGTCAACTGAATCATGGCCAGACTGAGAAGCGAAATGATAAAACTGATCCACAAAACGTAGTGTAGCAGGCTGGCACCCTGGCTTCATACAGGCAGGAAAACCCTTTAGCTGCGGTTTGTGGCAAATACTTGGTCAAGATAAGGAGGATTCAAATAACTGTATTATGGATGTCTTAATTAACGCCAGGTCTTGTGGAGGGGTGACCAATGCCATTCTGCTATTGTGGGTGCGGAATTCTGCACACTGCATCAAAGCAGTTCACGGTAAAACGGACCTGAATTAGTCATGGGTGTTACTTTAATCAAACCAATCGGAGAGAGCATCAGCTGCCATTCCCTTTAAGATCAGTGCAAGACATGCGTTAAGCGGCGAGACCAAAATAATAAGAAACGTCATATTGAAAGTAGAAATGTCCAAGTGAATGCATCGCCATAATCATATATGGTTGCAATCCCAATGCTTGCTTTATAAGCTGTATCTTTGATTGCAGACAGTTGAATAAAACCATGTGTAAGTGGGTTATTATTATCATCCACCAGACAATTGTACAAGTCCCTCTGATCCGAGTCCAAGTCGAGTCACAAGTCATTTGGTCCAAGTCTCAAGCAAGTCTCAAGTTGTTCTGTTGTGGGCAAGTCAAGTCGAGTCACAAGGTTGTCAAGTCAAGTCGAGTCGAGTCACAAGGTTGTCATGTCAAGTCGCGTCGCGTCGAGTCGAGTCACAAGGTTGTCAAGTCACAAGGTTGTCAAGTCACAAGGTTGTCAAGTTGAGTAAATGATACCTCTGTGACCATAACTATTAAGTAATTAACATTCAGTAGGAAAAAAACAGTAGCCTAACACTAAGCCTACCCTCTGACCATAATACTCTATAATGGCAGAGGTTCTCAAACTTTTAAATTCCGAGGTCTCTCTCCCCTAGAACCAAATGGATTTGGTTGTACACTGTCAGTACAGACCTGTAAGGGTCAATTTAGACCCCTGGCTGGTATATCCTCTGAAAAAAAAAATTAAAAAAAAATAGACTACAAAACTGCTACAGGCCTATTGCTTTAAAAACAAAAACAAACAAGACACAATAATCTTAACGTGCATGCTTTGTTTTGTACTACTAGTAGACCTACTGTATTTTAAAGTCATTTCTCATCAGGCACAAATTTTGCTGCCTACTCCACAACACGTGCATCATTTGTTTTGCTGGCATGGGGTCCCATTCATGACCGCAAGTAACCCCAAGTTACACCAAATGTCGTTACCCGTCGTAAACTATAGAATGACTATGCAACCACCACAGGCTGGCAACACATTTCTGGTCGGTCACATTTTTCTGTGTAACATTACGGGCCATGCCCCATGCGAAAAGCTCCCAAGAATAACAGTGGAGTGGAAAACTTGTCGGAGGCTAAATGAAAAGGAATAAAGCTTTTGCGTGGGAGTTATTTAGTGAAGTTCTTAACCCTGCTGACGACTGGATGGGATGTATGTTATGAAAAGTGAGAAAGTGTTGGAAGACGGAGGCTTGCTACCATGATGGATAATTGGATAATTATTTATGCAGTCACAGATCAACGTTCGTGACAGTGGTGAGTGACATTGTTGTCTTATTAATGTTCAAAACACGATCGACCGACAGTATATCACCAACACACACATGCACACGCGCACACACACTTAGTTCTAATGTTATCTTCTTATGTTTGGTTTTACGTCTTCATGCGCAGTCTTCAAGTGGCGGATAAAGTTTGATGTCGTTCCCTCTTTGTCTTTGATTTTAGCGCTGCATATCTTGCATTGAGTGTTCCTCTGTTTACCATCGGAGTGGAAGTTTTTATATGTGTAACAGGGAGACCTGCCTCTAGTCAGGGCTCTGTGTCTGTCCACGCCCAAATCGCACAGGTGTAGGTAGTCACTCGTTTACCCCTCCCCTATAAAGCCTGGTGCTCAGGCACTCATTCCTTCTTGGCTTTCTGTAGAGGCGGTTGGCTTGTCTGAGACAGGTAGGCAATGGTGGTGTTTTGGCCTTAACTGTGTAAATGTGTAAATGAGTGTACTCACCTTTAATGGTCCTGTTTCTCAGGGCCCTTGCCTTCCATGTCCCACTGAGGATGAAATGCCACCTCTGTTACAGTATTAAGGTGTCCAGGTGTTTATAGGGCCAAAGCTGGTATAACCAGAGGTATGTGGAATAATGTGCATGGCTTTGATATACTGTATATGCTGCCCTACTGGTTTTAACACTATTTTATATTTGTAGGCTTCAGCCATTGTGCCCTTGGTGTTCCTGTCCCTGTATACTGTGTGCCCTTGGTGTTCCTGTCCCTGTATTGCCATGAGTCAGACGTCCTCTATACCTGTACACGACCTTAACTGCTGAGGTAAAATAGGAGTCCAATTGATGTGTTTAATGTATGATTATAATACATGGGAGCTAATTGTATCTTTGTTTGATCCTATAGGAATAAGCCCTGTTTATGCTGCCTTTGCCCCTTTTCCATATAGTTGTTTTCTTTTGCATTGTATTATATTTTCATTGATAACCCAACTGCTATAGCCTATATTAATTGTTGTTTCCTTATTTACTCAGATTGAGTTGGAGGTGACTGTGGGGGGAGAACTGTGCGGAGGGCTCGTTGCCCACCCTTCTGTCCACTGCATGCTTTTGCTGTGTGTTTAGTGTGCACCTAACCCACCCAGTGTGTAAGTGTGTTTTATAGTGTGTATTTGTAGTGAAATAGTTTGAACCCTCACCGTACTAATCCTCTCTATTTCTCTCTACTCCCCCCTAGTCTTAACTCTAATGAGCAACTAGTAACTTTTAACCATCTTACTTGTGATAAATAAAGCTGATATTTTATTGTTACCTCTGCATTTGATTGATCTAACTTTAAACTATTGTTTGGATAACAGATTGGAATAAATCTATATTCTTATACTTGAGAAGCACGTCTATGTTCCCTTTACTTTACAAACGAACCTGTGTTGCTATTCAATGTGATTGTATTAGCACTTTATTCTTTGGGCGAAATTCCCAAAGTGGCGTTGTCGAGGTTATTACTATGTTATAAATCTGCCATGGTTACATTTGGCGATAGTCGGCAGGGTTGTAAAGCAAAGACGTGTTTCTTAAGTTTTGAGCAGTTGGTTTATCTTTGGTTTTCAATTTGTTTTATTGTTTGCCATAATCTTATTGGTATTGTGAAAAGGGGCAAAGCAGCAGTTGGATTGGCAGTGGAGCTGAAGGGTCCATCGGACGACGGAACCCCACAAACAAGACTTTAATTGCCTTCTCACCTTCTCATCTGGGACTGTTTTTTTGTAGAGATGGATGCAGAAATGCAGGACTTATGGGATATGGTGGTACAGCTTAGGGCTGACAACGAACGTCTCACACGAGAGCGTGCTGAGGCACCGGCCTCAACTCCTGTAACTTCAGGTTCCAGTAATGCTACTTCTAGGTCTTCTAACTCCAGTGTGGGTCCAGAGCATCTCCTCTATGCGCCTAGAGAAAGAAAATGCCCAGTGTTTCGTGGTAATATTGGTATTGGGATAATGGATTGGGTTGAAGAGGTCCGAGCTAGTATGCGGGCCAGACACCTAGCCCCAATTGACCAAGCATATTTTATTTATGACCACCTAGAAGGAGAGGCTAAAGATGAGATCAAATACAGGCCTAAAGAGGACAGGGAAGATCCTGAAAGGGTTTTAACTATCCTGCAGGAATTGTATGCCTGTTCTCAATCATATGTTTCATTGCAGGAGCTATTTTTCTCTAGGAAGCAGCTGGAAGAAGAGACTTTGCAGGAATATTCTCATGCCTTATTTAGCCTCATGGAAAAGGTTGTCAGAAGTGCCCCTAATGGTGTGCCTAATTCGGCCATTTTGTTAAGAGATCAATTTGTGGAGCAGGTTCATGATCCAACTTTACGTCGGACATTGAAGCAGCTGGTCCGTGCGAATTCCAATGCCACACTGCTGAGTGTTAGGAGTGAGGCCCTCAGGTGGGAGCAGGAGGGGAGACCAACTGAAGGTAGAGCTCGGAGCTAACCCGTTCCCTCCATTTGTACCATTCAAACCTCTAGGGTGCCCCAAGCTATAGTGAACACCTCTAGTCACCCATCTGAATTGGCAGAATTGAAAGAGTTGTTTAAGAAGCAACAACAACAACTTAATGAGATTACTGCAGCACTTTTGGTATTGCAAAACCCCCCTAGGCGGCCTCAGCCTGCTCACAGTGGCCCAGTAATTTGTAGGCGCTGTCAACAGCCTGGTCATTTTGCCACTGTGTGTGATAATGAGAGAGTGGTTTCCCAGGTTCCAAACCATACAATGCGTCGGGCAGCCTCCAACAGCCAGCAGGCGGAAAACTGACGCCCTCTGTGCTGCCGAGCTACAGTTCAGAGGGGGCAATCAACGGCTCAAGCCATCACGGTCAAGTGAGTACTGAGACTGTCTCACAATTAGTAGGGGAATGCCCACATGTTGTGGTACAGATTGGGGGTGTAGACGTGAAATGCCTCGTAGATACTGGGTCAATGGTGTCAACTGTTACCGAAACATTCTTTTGCCAGAACCTCAGAGGGTCTCCTAATGCTTGTCAGTGGTTACAACTTACAGCAGCTAATGGTCTTGCTATCCCATACCTTGGGTATGTAGAGCTTGATGTGCAGGTGTTAGGGAGAGTAATATCCAAACGAGGGATTCTGATTGTGAAAGACCAGCCCAACGCTCCGCCTACCACAGAGGTGCCTGGTATATTGGGTATGAACATCCTCCGTGAATGCTACCATGAATTATTTGTAGAGTATGGCCCTGCCCTTTTTACCCTTTCCCAGGTGACACAGGCCCCAGAGGTTTTGCAGCAAGCTCTTCAATACTGCCATGAAGTCCAGGAGCAGCCAGCAGAGCGCAGCAGTGTGACAGTCAAGGTTAGGGGCAGACGTCCAGTTCACATTTTGGGGGGTACCGTTAAGTTGGTGGCTACCACTTGTGCGCAGCAATTGTTCACTAGACCTACTACTGCACTTTTTGAACCTCTAATGGATATTGATTCTCTCCCAGTCGGCCTCCTAGTTTCACCGGCAATGGTCCAAGTAGTTAGAGGTACAGCTTACATCCCTGTGGTCAATGTAGGAACCACTAGCATCAAACTCCCACGTCGTTGCCTTATAGGCAAGTTAAGCCAGGCCCAGATTGTAAGTTTACCTGCAGGGGTCACAGAGGTCCGTCAGGGGCCAGATGGGGAAAGGGTGGTAGCCACTATGAACTCTCAGACAAGCCAGGTAAGCCATGTACGAAGCCTTATTGACTCATTAGATTTGAGTGCTGTTCCAGAGTCAGAACAGCCTAAAATCAGAACCCACTTACACCAGTATGAATCTGTGTTTTCAACCCATGAGGGTGATTTAGGCTGCACTAATCTAATCTCCCATGACATCCCACTCTTAGATGACGTACCTGTGCGACAGAGATATAGACGTATACCTCCCGCTGACTACGATGCAGTTAAAGCACATATCAATCAGCTGTTGCAGGCCCAGGTAATCCGAGAGAGTTGCAGCCCTTATGCTTCTCCGATAGTCATCGTAAAGAAGAAGGATGGCAGCATTCGCATGTGCGTAGACTATCGGCAGCTCAACACCAAGACGCGGCGAGACGCCTTCCCTCTTCCTCGGATTGAGGAGTCCTTGGACGCCCTATCGGGGGCCAAATGGTTCTCCACCATGGACTTGGCAAGTGGCTACAACCAGGTACCAATGTCCGAGAAGGACATACAGAAAACTGCTTTCTGTACTCCTTTTGGTCTCTTTGAGTGGTTACATGTCGGGTTTCCGACATCCCCGTATTTCGACATTTCGGCTTTTCGACATGGTGGCTTTCCGACATGTTTGCATTCCGACAATTTGACAATTGTCGGAATGCCGGTACTTTTCACAGTTTTCAAAAGACCCACCACTCCGACAACAATTCCTTGGCCAAGGGTGCAGACCTCTGTTTAGGCAGCATAGTATAGTTGGGACCTCGTCGTCCATCTACCATGCGCCATACCGGGTGTCCCTCGGCATTCAACTTTTGAGTCAGCCTTAACTCAAATTAAATGTCATGCTTTTAAAAAAATAAACAAATAAATACAATCTAAGTGTTATATAATCTTTCATGTGTCTGTTTTAATGTCCTGTATGATGTTATTCAATTATCTCTATATTAAACATATACCCTCAATAATGAACAGGCTTGCATTACGGCGCACTCATTAGGCTATGTATGTGAACTCTCTTGTTCATATCATATAAATTATCGCATATATACAGGTATGTAGACTATCATTCTTGAGTGCAATAAACACATTTTGCGTCATTATATAACAGACAATCAATTACTCCTCCGCCAGCGATCACCATGGACATATGTATTTGATCCTATACCCTTTCATCAAATGAATCAATTATAGCCACGGGACGGGTGCCTACTGTTGCGACAAAAGAAGAAACACAATCACCCCAAGGAAATTGACTTGACATCTACTACTGCATGAACATACAGTATGAAACAGAGCTGCTACCTTTAAATGCATTTTGAGAAAAAAATAATGCTGCTATTTGTTCCAACAGCTTTCTACCGCGCGGCGCGTGTGTGTGTGTGCGTGTGCGTGTGCGTGTGTGTCTGTGTGTAAAATGTCACAATGCGACTGCTCTGTTTACACAAGGCTGTAACCCCTCCAAGTGTTATAGACCTATATGTATACGTTCTCCATTTTCAACAGCTTTTATTTTATTTGTATTTTGTGACACTTGCTTTGGCAATGTAAACGAATGTTTTCTCATGCCAATAAACCTCCTTTGAATTGAATTGGATGGTGACATGGTTTCTACTGTGAGTCTCAGATATAAGCCTAGTGTTATTATATTTTTTATAACAATGCGTAACTATCACCAGCCCATCATTCATATGACTATTACATTTGTGGATATGGAAATGAAAGCGCTGTGCGTCATTATTCTGTGACTATGTTGAAATATTGTAGCCCTACTATAATAAAAATTAATCATCGTCGTCATCATCATCATCATCATCATCATCATCATCATCATCAATAGCTAAACAATAATTTTTTTTACGCCCAGCGTTTACCTCCAGGTTCAAGGAAAGTTATTTTCGCGATCATTATAAAAGGGTATAGGCCTACATCATGAATGCAAGTAACTCCGCGGTGCGTAAAGATGGTGCGTAAAGTCCATTCCCTGTGTGCAATACTGTTTAAAAATATATATTAATATATACATAATGTATTTATTAGACCCCCGTCTTCAATGTGCACTCAACCAGGGATTTGATCTTTCACAGAAGTGAAATAGGATTGTCCACAATTGTCTGATATCCGCATTAGGCCAACTGTCAAGCCTGCATCTTTTGGGCAATCACTTTTACGCACATCACCTGTGTATTATGCCAATCATTTTTATGCACATAACCTGTATTTGCAATCATTTTTACGCATAGCACCTGTGTGGGCTGCTATATAAAGGACGGCCTCGTGCCAAAACTTTTTCCCCCAAACAGCCGTGATATCATATAGCATAGGCCTATGCGTGATGGAGCCCTACATTCAAATCGCGAACAGTCGGGGTGGCAAAGCGCTCATCATTGGCAACTATCGTTACCTCAGTAACAAAGTTAGAGAGCGTAGCAACCGTAACTACTGGCGTTGTGCCCGAAGAGGGTGTCGGGTCTATTTGACCACCAACAATTTCAACGTTGAGGCGGATGATCCGCAAATAGAAATTGTAAATGCCCCTGGCCAACATGGTCATGAAGAGGAGGCGGATTTGGTGGCCACCACGGCTCTTATAGAGCAAATGCTTCTGCTGGTGGCCGCCGATCCGTCCCAACCCTCTAGAAGGATCTATGACCAGGTAAAGACAATTTTCTGTAGCACAATATTGTCATATTTATCCAAGTCAATTATATGAACAAAACATAACCCTATAATGTTGTTACACCATGCAGATCCTGGCCCAGGCGCATGATGTGGCAGCTATGCCCCCATTTGATGCCGTTAGGTCGCGCCTTGAGAGGAAGCGGGCCAGCCTCAGGCCCCCCATCCCCCGTACCCTCGAAGAGGTGGTTGTGGAGGGAGAATGGGCCGTGAGCTGGGGGGGGGGATGACTTCCTCTCAAAGCACAATATTAGGCACGGCTACCTTGTCTTCGGGACCGAAGAAAACTTCAGGAAGCTGGCCCTGTGCCGTCAGGTTAGCAGGCCACCCCATTCTATGTCACACAAACGTAGCAAAAATAGCAACCTCAACATCTGGAATATTTGTTTGTTCTATTTTTTAATTGGAATTAAAATTAAGTTAAAATTTGGAGTTCAGACTTTAGACCTCCCCAATTTTCCGACCCACCAATCACAAACTCCCAAATTGCCGACGGCGATCCAGAAATACCAAGGCCTCCCATTTTTCCGACTTTATTAAAACCATACTCCCCACAATACCGTAATCAGGTTTGCTCATAATCACGAACTCCCAAATTGCCGACGGCTGGATCAGAAATACCAAGGCCTCCCATTTTCCCGACTTTATTAAAACCATACTCCCCACAATACCACAAATCAGGTTTGTTCATAATCCCAAACTCCCAAATTGCCGACGGCTATTAACCATAGACCGAAAGACCATATTGACAGACCTCCCATTTCTCCGACTTTATTAAACCATACTCCCCACAATACTGTATATGAATTAAATATTTTAATTTTGTTCTACAGATCTACATGGATGGGACTTTTAAAACGTGCCCCAGGCCGTTCTACCAATTTGTAACCGTCCATGGCCTATATTTGGGGAGGGCTGTGCCTTTCTGTATGGTCCTCATGAGCGGAAAAACTCAGGAGATGTACGGCAGTGTGCTAAGGCACATTAAGAGAAAGGTCCGCCGAGTCACTGGACAAGGGTAGGCTATGTGTAACTGTGTCTGTCACTGTGTGTGTTTTTGCTGGCACATTCACTGTATACATATATGTTTGTGGGAAATAAGAGTAACCAATTTTGCTGTCTGTTTCTGTCTGTCTGTGTTTCTATCTATCCTTCATCCCTCCTGTCATAAATCTACCAGATGGATGCCAGACAAGGTGGTGACGGACTTCGAGATGGCAGCAATGAATGCTTTAAGGGCTGAGCTACCAGGAGTCCGCACCACTGGATGTTACTTCCACTTTTGTCAGAGCCTCTGGCGCAAGATCCAGGATATAGGCCTTTCAGGTCAGTGTCTAACAGCACACAACAAGTAATTTGGTTGATAGATGCATGCTAAGATGCAGGTCTGGGAGACACTTTTGATATTTTGAATGCATGTTCCATTCCATTTCTAAAAATATGACCCCTTATATGAAAGCCTTTTTAAAGTTGTACAATAACTTAAGAGGCTACATCCTATAGTCTGAATATACCATATATCTGATAATATTCAGGGGTAATTTTCAGGGAGTTAATTTATATTTCTCTACACAACTTTTGCAGCTCCATACCGGCACAACCAGGTGCTGAAAGGGTGGCTCAGGAAGGTCATGTCCATTGGCTTCCTGCCACTTCCAGTTGTGCGGCAAAATTTCCTGCTCATGTCTACATCCCGAGAGGCCAGGCAGCTGAGGCGTGTGCACCCTGAACTGGATGACTTCATCCAGTACATGGATAACACGTATGTGGGTCCTAATGCCACCTTCCCCCCAATCATCTGGAACGTGTATGGCCGTTCGTCGGACAATCGAACGAACAACCGTGTTGAAGGTAACAACTATTTCTAATCTTTAATGTAACGTGAAAAAAATATATATTCTCATTCTCTTTAAAATTTGAGAGACCATCCTGGTCTCGCAAGACAGCACGTTATTGGTTGCAGATCAATTTAATAATGGGAAAACTAGTGTTCAATCATGTTTTGAGGATTTAATAAAAATAAAGAAAAGCTTTTTCCACCAGCCTTTCGTCCTTTTTCTGTCATGATGCCATATGTTTCAATATAGAAACGTATGGCCTTATGACAGAAGGACACTCATAAACCAAAAGTGAGATGTGGAAAAAATTTCAATGGGCCACATGCCTTGTGTGCTGCTGTTTTAACACAGATCTATGATTGTTTCAGGTTTCCATCACAGATGGAACGCGAGCATGGACCGACAACACCCCTCCATATGGGTATTCATCCGCCGTCTGAAAGATGAGCAACGCCTGGTGGAGTCAGTGTGCGGGATGGCCGACCGCGGTGACCGCGCACCGCCTCAAAGGAGAAAGTGGAGGGAGCTGGAGGAAAGGCTGCAGCGGCTGCGGGCCCAGTACGAGAGGGGTGACAGGACCGTAGAGCTCTACTGGGATGCTGTCCAGCACCTCATAGTGAACTTTGAGGTTTGATAGGCCTCGAGGCTTCAACACCACTACCACCGTGCGAAGTTAATTTGAGGGGAGCACCGTTTTGGCTGCAGCATTTTTCTTTAATTTATAGCCTATAATTTTTCTTTTGTGGTGCTTCAGGTGACTTTTTTTTATGTTATGCCAGTTATTCAGCCCGCATGCAGCCCGGGATCCAGCACATTTAATGGCAAATTAAGCACTGACCTTTTTTTTTTTTTACAAATAAAAATCCTTTATTGACATTGGAATGACTTTGTGATTTTTCTCAATATTTTTGTTCAATGAGGTTTGGGTTTATAGATGGAAATGTGCCTGTTTTCTATTGTGTTTGCTTACTTTTTATACTACTCTGTGATTGTATGTTGCTGAGTGGCCCCTGACCACATCTTAAGTTGAGTAGCCCTGCTCCTAATAGTGAGATGATATTGGGATGACTTTTTTGTTATAATGTTCTTTCCCCTTAAGTTCTGTTTGGATTCACTTCAGCTTTTATGTTGGTGCCATGTCGCTTTCCGACCTCCCAATTTTCCGACCCATCATAATCCCCAACTCCCAAATTGCCGACCGCTCAACATACCGAATATTACCCATGAAATACCATAGGACAGACCTCCCATTTTTCCGACTTTATTAAACCCATACTCCCGACATGTAAATGTTGCGAATATATGTTCCTAATATGCTGACTACCGAGCATGAAGCGCCTCGCGCACTGCACAGACGCTATAGGCCTATAGGCCTATTAAGCTACACTTTTCAGGTATTCTTTGCTTGACCTTTTCAAATTTCCAATAGCCTAGCCTAGGCCTACTTTTAATTCTACTCCACATCTTGGAACCACATATTGTAGACATTACATTTTACAAGTTACTCGCTAGATTTTCATTAGGCCTATAATTACAAATCAGTATTTTAACTTCACTCACTCCAACAATAAACAAGTGTTTTGGAGGTTGCATGTTTTATGCACGTGGAATGCGTGTACACCTCATTATTATTATTGCCATTATATTACTGGTGAATATGAACAGTTACTCCAAACCAATGTCCACGCAAGAAATGAGAAAAGAAGTAGCAATCTTTATTTGCACAATAATCTCACATTTATATTTAGGCATTCAAAGACTCTTTACATGGGGAGTGAGAAAACATAACATGAAAAACAAACAAACAAAAAAAAAAAGAGTCAAAATAAATAAACAATTAATTCTTTGTATAATATAAGTGGCTGAAATGACTTGATTGTGGTCTGGCACGTGTACAATTTTAATTTGGGGATCATCTTCCTCTATCTCGATTAGATTGGATGATTGGATGCATGAAAACTTTGCAGGTCTTCCTCCTTTTATTTTTTTGGTAGCGGTATCCATCGCGAACCAAAATCCTCCCTCCTCGTTTGCCTGGCTGCAGCCTTGCCAATGTTGCCATAGGTGGGAAAACTTGGAACTGTCCAGTGCTGAAAAATGGCAATCATTCCAGTGTAAGCCTGTTCAGATCCTTTCTAGTCAGCGCCCTTCCCGTTAATTGACTGCATTCACTCAGTAATACTGCGTGAATTTGGAACAGGTTATTTTCAATCATACTGAGTGACATACTGAGTCAGTATGACATACTGAGTCAGAATGTCACTCAGTATGATTGAAAATAACCTGTTCCAAATTAGAACCATACTATATTCAGCTGATAAAATAATCTGAATGCAGGTGGTGATCATAACTTCTGGCGTCTCCCGTGCGTAAAGTTAGCCTATAGTGTTTTCCCACGCTGCGTAATGGCAACTCTACAGCCAGGCAAACGAGGAGGCAAGGTTTTGGTCCACGATGGATATCGTTACCAAAAAAATAAAACTAAAGGTACAAAGATTTACTGGCGCTGTTGGAGGAAGACCTGTAATGTATTTATGCAAACCTCCGTATTTGACATGGAGCAAGATGATCCACTTATTACGGTTCTACACGTGCCAGACCACGAGCACCCAGATGACGGTGATGTTATTTCATCTACTGACATTATGAACAAAATGATGCAGGCTGTTGAGGATGACCCGACAAAAACGGTGAGGAGAGTCTATGAGGAGGCCGTAAGAGATGCTACCGAGGATGAGAAGAAGCACATCCCCGCGTTCGACACTGTGCGTTCCAAACTGCACAGGAAGCGCGCTTCGCTTTTGCACAGCAGGGAAGAAAAACTTGTCGTCGAACATGAATGGTCGAAAACTTGGTATGGGTGACTTTGTGTCACACCAAGCTTGAAAGACATTTATTTGTGTAGGCCATTTTGACATATTTTGAGTTTGATGATGCCAATTGAGCATACCGTTCCGGCCTCAGATAGGCCTACCTGCACCTGCTGTGCACCTGCTGTGTTTCTGTTGATTTTTTTGTTTGTTTAATTGTTTATTGATTTATTTTATACTTTGAATGTAAAGCAGTGAAGGAAGCTACAAATAAATGTCATTAGAGTGCAAATGAAGATTGCGACTTATTTTCTACATTGCTTGTACATTGTGTTGTACACACACACACACACACACACACACACACACACACACACACACACACACACAGATTATCAATAATATTATTCTAAGGATTGGAGTGGGAGTAGAGCTGACAGGTCTTGAGTTTGCATTTATGATAATGGCCCGTATTGAAAAAAATATGGGCAAGGGGCAATATTGACGTGTGTCGGTGCCGTGCACGAGGTGCTTCATGCGCTTCATGCTCGGATATCAATTATGTGTTTAAAGTGGCACGGTCGCAACTTATTTCACTAGCCTAAATAATAGCAAATTCATATTTCAATAAATAAGGAGTAAATATTCATAATGAAATCATTATAGTCAATTCATGGTCATAGGCTATAAACCAATGGTAATAAACATAACATAAATGCTCTGCTGGTGTGGATGGCTCAAATAAAGAAAAAACAGTCCCACTTCATTGCTCATATGAATGGGCGGTCATTAGTCCCCTGCTGGGAGATAAGACAACATAATAGGTAATTGAGATCAAAGGCACAATTAACGTTGGTTTGTAAACGGACCACACAATGAATGGATGCTCCTTAGGGATGCGCTATTTTCACGTGACATTTGTTGCGGGTGACAAAGTGTGTAGGCCTACGTGTGCGCGCACGCATTGACAGATATAGATTATAAAAAGTATACTACCACTAGCCTATACTAATAGGGTAATAAGGGTAATAATAATAATAATATAGGTTACATACAATATACCAGCACTTTTGTAGATACTCAAAGACCGACCGACCGACCGACCGACAGACAGACAGACAGACACAGACATGCAGACACAGACAGACAGACAGACAGACAGACAGACAGACAGACAGACAACGACAGACAACAGCTGTCAAAACAGCAACAGAGCCATATGAATATTGAGCATTTAAAATCGATATCATCAACCATTAACACAACTAGCCCACATGAGGAAGGACGTCAATGCAACAGAATGTGTGGAGATTAGCCAGATGGGGGGGCCGTGTCGGAATGCCGGGACTCTCGCCACTCCGAATAGCAGGACGTTTATGGTACTAAAAACGTACCGTAGTTCCGACAATTGGAAATCAATGTCGGAATAGTGATATGTCGAAATGGCGAACCGTTACCCTTTGGGTTTATGCGAATGCCATTCGGTCTGTGTAATGCACCAAGCACCTTTCAGAGGTTGATGGAGCGGATATTCGGTGCTCAACATTTCCAGACCTTGTTACTGTATTTGGATGACGTTGTAGTGTTTTCATCCTCTATAGACGAACACCTGCAACGCCTTGATTCCGTGCTGTCCCGTCTGCGAGAGGAAGGCCTGAAAGCTAAGCTGGAGAAATGCTGCTTTTTCCGTACGGAGGTGAAGTATCTAGGTCACATCATTTCTAGGGAGGGAGTCGCTACTGATCCTGAAAAGCTCTCAGCAGTCTCTCGATGGGCCTACCCCAAGGATGTGTCCGAGTTAAGGTCTTTCTTAGGCTTCGCTAGTTACTACAGGCGTTATGTGAAGGGGTTTTCTAAGCTCGCTGCCCCCCTGCATCGCTTGGTCACTGAGCTCTCTGGCACACAGACTAAGAGGGGACCCAAGAGGCCAATTGGGGACAACTGGACCACTGACTGTGAAGAAAGTTTCAACAACATCAAGGCACGGTTGGTCAGTGCACCTGTATTGGCATATGCTGATTTCTCCCTCCCCTTTATTCTGGAGATAGACGCTAGTCATAGTGGTCTTGGAGCAGTACTTTCACAGGAGCAAGGGGGTAAGGTGAGGCCAGTAGCCTATGCTAGCAGAGCATTGAACCATTCAGAGCGGAATATGTCTAATTATAGCTCTATGAAACTTGAATTCTTGACACTGAAATGGGCAATGACGGAAAAGTTTAGAGAATACCTGCTGGGACACAAATGCATAGTGTGGACTGACAACAATCCCCTCAGCCACCTCAATAGTGCCAAATTGGGGGCTGTCGAGCAACAATGGGCTGCCGAGTTGTCAGCTTTTGATTTTACCATAAAGTATCGCTCTGGTCGCACTAATGTCAATGCTGACTCTCTCTCCAGGCAGTATCGCCCCTCCAGCGGGTCTCCTGCTTTGGAAGCAGTCCTACCGGGAACGTCCATCCCTGAACTCCTGAGGCAGAAGGCAGCAGAGCGGCCATTGCAAGTAGCCCAAAGGAGCATCTCTGCTTTCCCTTCCTATTCCATCAACCACTTGCTTAAGCTGCAGAGAGAAGATCCATCGATTGCCATCTTCCATCAGTATTGGCAACGTAAGCGAGGCCCTGATCGTGCAGAGCGGCAAGTACTGTCAAAACCAGTGTTGGAGCTCCTGCGCCAGTGGGACCGAATGACCGAAGTGGGGGGGCTCTTGTACCGTCGCATTCACCGGCCTGATGGAGAGGAAGGAGTGAATCAATTGCTCCTGCCGCAGTCCTTGAGAAATTATATTTTGCACCAACTGCATCAGGGCCATGGCCATCAAGGAGTTGAGAGGACGACAGAGCTCGTAAGGGAAAGGTGCTACTGGCCAGGGATGTACGAAGATGTCAAGAAGTGGTGTCAGAACTGTGAGCGTTGTGCCTTGTCCAAGCCCACCCTGCCCCCGATTAAGACATCTATGGGTCATTTACTGGCAGGTAGGCCAAACCAAATCCTTGCCATTGATTTCACTCTTTTAGAGCGCTCCCAAGATGGGAGGGAGCATGTTTTAATAATGACAGATGTCTTTTCAAAGTTTACCCAGGCTGTCCCAACCCAGGACCAGCGAGCTTCAACAGTAGCACATGTCCTGGTACAAGAGTGGTTTTATAGGTTTGGGATACCGTCTCGTCTCCACTCTGACCAGGGAAGAAACTTTGAGAGCTCGTTGATACAACTCTACACTGCACTCTACACTGTCTCCTGCGAGTCCTCCCACCGGCCAAGAAACGGGACTGGCCACAGTACTTACCCCAGGTTGTCTTTTCATATAATACGACCCCTCATCAATCCACAGGTGAGACACCGCACCTCTTGATGTTTGGTCAGGAACCTCAACTGCCTGTGGATTTCCTTCTTGGTAGGATTACCACTCCAACTGAAGGATCCATCGGGGATTGGCTGAGAGAACACCAACGCCGCCTCCAGACTGCTTTCGATGTGGCCAAACACCGGCTGCAGGCAGCAGCCCATCGCAGAAAGGAGCGTCATGATGAACGTGTGGTGCCTAATGCACTGTCGGAAGGCGAACTGGTTTACCTTCGGGACAACAGTGTTCGAGGTAGAACGAAGATTCAAGATCTGTGGGGTCCCACTGTCTACAGAATTATAAAGGCACCTCCAGAGGGTGGTTCAGTGTATTCCATCACCCCCCGCGCCGCCCCAGGTCCGACCAAGCATGTCCACCGTACACAGCTTAAACCAGTACCTGTAACCTCCTGTGTCCCACTTAGGGTAAGTCCGACCAGACCCGCTGCTCCGAAAGGACAGTAGTGCAGAGGAAGATGCTGGCGGAGAATGGTGGACCACGACTCAGCCTCAGCCCACAGGTGAAGTAGCACATCCACCCATACCTGGCCCATCCCTTGTTCCCATGTCGTCAGTCCCAGGAGAGCCCGGACCGGCTTCACCACCCAGAGAGGAAGCTCCCATTGCACCAACCAGTAATACAGATGCCAGCCCCCAGGAGAGGTCAGTTCGCCGGACCACTCGTGAGACAGCCGGGAGGCACACCAACATCCACCACCTCCCACTGTCCGTGAGGGATAGAGTAGATGGGGCTGCAACCTCTCGGATTCCTGGGACAAGCAACATGACGGCTGCCAGTTACAGGCCATAGTAGTTTCCATTATTGTATTTTTTATCGTCGGGGCGACGATACAAAGTGGTGGGGTAGGTTGTAACAGGGAGACCTGCCTCTAGTCAGGGCTCTGTGTCTGTCCACGCCCAAATCGCACAGGTGTAGGTAGTCACTCGTTTACCCCTCCCCTATAAAGCCTGGTGCTCAGGCACTCATTCCTTCTTGGCTTTCTGTAGAGGCGGTTGGCTTGTCTGAGACAGGTAGGCAATGGTGGTGTTTTGGCCTTAACTGTGTAAATGTGTAAATGAGTGTACTCACCTTTAATGGTCCTGTTTCTCAGGGCCCTTGCCTTCCATGTCCCACTGAGGATGAAATGCCACCTCTGTTACAGTATTAAGGTGTCCAGGTGTTTATAGGGCCAAAGCTGGTATAACCAGAGGTATGTGGAATAATGTGCATGGCTTTGATATACTGTATATGCTGCCCTACTGGTTTTAACACTATTTTATATTTGTAGGCTTCAGCCATTGTGCCCTTGGTGTTCCTGTCCCTGTATACTGTGTGCCCTTGGTGTTCCTGTCCCTGTATTGCCATGAGTCAGACGTCCTCTATACCTGTACACGACCTTAACTGCTGAGGTAAAATAGGAGTCCAATTGATGTGTTTAATGTATGATTATAATACATGGGAGCTAATTGTATCTTTGTTTGATCCTATAGGAATAAGCCCCGTTTATGCTGCCTTTGCCCCTTTTCCATATAGTTGTTTTCTTTTGCATTGTATTATATTTTCATTGATAACCCAACTGCTATAGCCTATATTAATTGTTGTTTCCTTATTTACTCAGATTGAGTTGGAGGTGACTGTGGGGGGAGAACTGTGCGGAGGGCTCGTTGCCCACCCTTCTGTCCACTGCATGCTTTTGCTGTGTGTTTAGTGTGCACCTAACCCACCCAGTGTGTAAGTGTGTTTTATAGTGTGTATTTGTAGTGAAATAGTTTGAACCCTCACCGTACTAATCCTCTCTATTTCTCTCTACTCCCCCCTAGTCTTAACTCTAATGAGCAACTAGTAACTTTTAACCATCTTACTTGTGATAAATAAAGCTGATATTTTATTGTTACCTCTGCATTTGATTGATCTAACTTTAAACTATTGTTTGGATAACAGATTGGAATAAATCTATATTCTTATACTTGAGAAGCACGTCTATGTTCCCTTTACTTTACAAACGAACCTGTGTTGCTATTCAATGTGATTGTATTAGCACTTTATTCTTTGGGCGAAATTCCCAAAGTGGCGTTGTCGAGGTTATTACTATGTTATAAATCTGCCATGGCTACATATGCAAACTGCACGGAACTGTAGCAGCAGAACTGGCAGTGGCTGCATCAGGCTGGGGTGCAGCAGTAGCCATTCGTGCTGTGTGTGTGTGTGTGTGTGTGTGTGTGTGTGTGTGTGTGTGTGTGTGTGTCTGGTGCTTGTGCTCTCGCTTACATGCCTGTCTCCAATCAATCAAATCAATCAATCAATAAAAGTGTGAACCTAGCGTGGCGTTCAAGACTGCCTTGGTGAGTGGCGTAGCGGCAAGTCGTCCGAGTCAGCGTGTCTCAAGTCGAGTCGAGTCGGGAGTCATTGTCTTCCAAGTCAAGTCGAGTCTCAAGTTTTTGTCCTTATGTCCGATCAAGTCGCAAGTCGTCAAAAATATGACTCGGGCCCGAGTCAAGTCGAGTCATCATGACTCGAGTCCAATTGTCTGTCATCCACATGTTACTGATTCTAGAGAATGTCATGACATTCACAAACTATTAATTAGTGCTGCCGAGCAGTGTTAACTATTCAGCTGCACTTAGGTTCTCAAATCATTGTATTTATACAGACTAACATCTCAGAGGTAAACACAATTGACACGAGACATTGAAACTCACGTCTTCTCATTATAGTAAAATCTGAATCATAGAGATTTGTTGAGAATTAAGAGAGTGGGAGCCTCCCGACTCCAGACATTTCAGGACATTAGAGGGAGGAAGGGAACGCACACTACTCACTTCATTTGTTTTCTTTAAAGCTATGGAATAACAGCTCAACCATTTCTCTGATGATTGTCATTATTATTTCTGATTTGTTTGCTGTACATATGTTTGGTTTCTGATATCTGACTGTGTTTTGCATAGTATTGTCATCTAATGTTTCAATGAATTGAGTACAAAGGACCCCAATAGAAGCAAGCCATAGTGCTTTGTTGGGTTAAAATCCTCTTTCCACCTTGTATTGAACTTTACTTTCCTGTGCTTTTCTTTCTTCTTCTGTGAACTACTAATAAAATATATAAAAAAAGGTTTTCACTGCTACAGATGTTTTATTTTTGTTATACATCACAACAGAAATGTTCAATATGATAATATAATTTTCTATACTTTCAATCTTTCTTTATATTTTGAGATGTTTTGGCTTTTTCTATCTAATTCCTAAACCTCGGAAACCTATTCCTCCTGTGGAAAGAATCCGGCCGAGTGTGTTTTGTGTCGAGCACTCAGTTTACCCTTAATTCTTATGACAATTATTATTATCACAGATAGAAATTGTGAAAATGCAGATTTCTTTCATCAGCTTACCAGTTTTTATAGGGTCGTTTGTTGACTGCATTTGATGCAGTATTAACAGACTTTTTTTCTTTTCTTTCCTTCTTTAAAAAAACGTTACTGTCCTGACCCACAGAACAGAATTCAGTGCAGAAGAGGAAGTAAGCTCTGTATTGGCACCTTGCCTCTAAATTAACACAAGAGATAATTAATTCCATCATTATTCTGCTTTATGTGTTTACAGCAGAGAAGATTTAAAACGCCCATAATCCAGTCAATCACGGTGATGATTAATGGAAAGAAGTTAAATCTATTATTGTATCCTGGGGCGCCCGCTGACCTAGCGGTCCAGGTGCACATATACCACATAGGCTCTGATGCATGAGAGCGTGTCACAGGTTTGAAAAAGAGCTCTAAAAGAGCACCTAAATAAACTCAGCACAAAAAGAAAGGAAACACATAATTAATTATATCTCTTAATTATAACACAAGAAAGGAAACAAACTTAATTATATCTCTTAATTATAACACAAGAAAGGAAACAAACATAATCAATTATATCTCCCCTTTAATAATACCAAATTGTATTGTGTTTTATATCATTGTTATCGTTGATTTGTCACCTTTGCAACGAGGTACAGCTTGTAAGCATCGGGCATTCGAGGCATGAGCTACACAGCCAAACGTGTGGGTAGCGCCAACCCAAAATTAGCCAACATTCGGTCCATTATCTCTCCCCTTTAATTTTGCCAAATGGTATTGTGTTTGATAGCATTGTTATCATTGATTTGTCACCTTTACAATGAGGTACAGCTTGTAAGCATCGGGCATTCGTGGAATGAGCAACACAACCAAACGTGTGGGTAGCGCCCCTCTAAAAATGGTCAAAATGGCCTGGCAGGCCTGCAATACTGTTCTTTTGGTGTTCACCTTTGTTAGTTGGAGCATTGAATGACTGCACTCTCCCACAGTAATACGGAAAGAAAAAAACAACACATATTGGCCATTTTTACACTTTGTTAATGTTAAGCTCAGTGTCAGGGAAGCCCAAAACGAGAGTAAATGCCAGCAGAACAGTGTATTGCAAGCCATTTTGGCAAAATTCTGGTCGGCGCTACCCACACGCTTGGCTGTGTAGCTCATGCCTCGAATGCCCGATGCTTACAAGCTGTACCTCGTTGTTAAGGTAACGAATCAACTGTACATTTTAGTTCATTTTTTGACTACTCGTGTAATAGGCCTACGTTGTTTTTCTCATTAAATGTCTTGTTGAATTGAATATAAAGGACCTCAATGGAAATGAGCCCTGGGGGTCATCCTTTAAGCATCCTTTTGTATAAATCTGTACCATTGCAACTGTTAATAAAGTATCATTTTAATCAATCAATGCAGTGTGGCTCTAAAAATGTTGAATTTGTTTCTTTTTTTTCGTATTATTATTATTACACTTATTAATCATTGGCACTGATGGGCAGTAGCTAGCCACAGGTAGCTGAGCTACATAGCTTAACTACATCTAAGTAGCATAACGGAAATTTGCTAATTTTCTTTGGGGATAGCTAATAGCGTAGTTCAGCTATATTTAATCAGAGTAACTAGTAATGTAGCTTGCTACATTTTCCAAATAGCTTACCCATCACGGTTGGGAAAAATGAATAAATAAATAAACCAGTCAATTGCAATAGTGAGGGGACATTCAAGAGTCCCCAGATGATTAACTTAATGTGCAACATTGTTTTCTCACTCAACAGTAAACAAACCAACA
This sequence comes from Nannobrachium achirus, assembly GCF_963921795.1. Lineage (NCBI taxonomy): Eukaryota > Metazoa > Chordata > Actinopteri > Myctophiformes > Myctophidae > Nannobrachium > Nannobrachium achirus. The sequence continues at coordinate 71,735,544 of NC_137813.1, forward strand.
TAAAGTTTAAATGTATATGCAAATGATAAACATTGGTCAAATTGTCAAACATTAAAGGCAGAAATTGTGTACATAGCCGATTTACATGCTCACAAGTCACAACGCCTCACGTTGCGAGGCGTTGTGAGGCGTTGTGAGCATGTAGATCTGCTATTTTCACAATAGACCCCGTATTATACAAAATGTAATGCCTCATCTAATGCTCGTCAGGGTGGGGGGTCCCCCCAGTTAAAATATGATTATTTTGGGGTCGTAGCCTGAAAAGGTTGAGAACCACTGATATACGCCGCTGTTTCCCAAACAGTGCGTCGGGACCCATTTGTGGGTCATGAACCAATTTATACGGGTCACGACCCGAGTAAAAATCCCATTTTATTTTCCTACATAAAGATATATTTTATATATATATATATATATATATTTAATATTTAACTCATACAGTGCCAAACGACTTTCAGATCAACTTTCTCACTATGGACTTCCCTGCCAGACGACTTTGGACGACTTTTACTTAGAAAAAAAACAAAAAAAAAATTTTTTGGACCCCATTAAATCTAGTAAACATGATTTCAATCGCGATTTTGCATGTTCCACCCCCCATACAACCCCATCTTTCAAACATGGCAGCCATGTTTGTTTACATCTGAAGAAAACATAATGGCTGATGAATCATGAATGCCTGAACGGATTTCCAAGCAGATGTTTTTGTTTGGAAACTGTGAAGAGTGTGCACACACGTGGTGCATCATCTAGGCATGGGCGTGCACGATCCGTGCACTATAAATTACATGGAAGTCTATGGAGATTTATGGCAGGGAAAACCCAAATAAGGCATATTTAATTGGCAGTAACTGAGTTAATTAAAACAGTAAAAACTGAAAATAGCCAATTTAAGGCAAACGTCTACTTTATCTTTTGGGTCTTGAGCTACAAAGTTTCAGAGAAACAGATGCGTTTCGGCCCGGCGTCCTTCGAGTTTTGAAATGCTGAGGAAGGCGTTTTTTCATCCCAGTTACCCAGTGATTTCCGTGGCCAAATAATATAGGCCTACACATTAATTTGGGGGTCCTTGACGTGAATATGTTTGAGAACCACGGATCCTTAATATCACCAGGGGCCATTCTAAGATGAAAGATTGGAGGCATGTTTTGAAATATAGACGATATAATCAAATACAATTATTATTGTGTGTGTGTGTGTGTGCGTGTGCGTGCGTGCGTGCGTGCGTGCGTGCGTGCGTGCATGTGCGTGTTTGCGTGTTACATGGTCCTTGTATGGTTACACACATAAATGATGGTGATGATCCATTTGCATGTATGTTACTCTATGTCGGTATAGATCCATTTGTCTTTATCCACATGTGCGGTGTGGGGTATTCCTACACAGCTGTATCAAAGGAAATGAAACAGAGTTGCAGTTAATATTTTAAACAGGATACTGTGTCATTAAACATGCAGTATAAAACATAGTATAATTCCTTCAGTGTCTCTGGTCAGTTATAATTCTTTCAACGAACACTTGGGGCCCTGTTTTTGACCATCCTAAACCCTAAATCCCTAAACTTCTTTACCATTTTGAAAAACATTTTTTAAATAGTTCAAATCGCTGATCTACAACTAGCTGATCTACCGTATAAACAAACAATCAGGATTTGACGGTGCCTGAGCAGCAAGAGGCATGCACAGGAGAAGCGGACCAGAACATGATCTACAAGCTCACAACATGTCGATGTAGATCGGCTATGTTGAGTATTAAAAACAATATAATCAAAATAGTAACAATGCAGATGTAGTGATACGCGGAAGCGGGGATTGAACCCGGGACTCCCACTCGCCAGTCCAACACACAACCAGTCGTGCTAATAGGGCTGTGCCCGATTAGCAGGGCCGTTGTCGCTACTTCATGGCTGGGTGCTACACAAAGAAGTTTATGGGTTTAGGATTTAGCATGGACGCAAATAGGGCCCTTGGTCTCAAAATATAATTGATTGTGGACTCCGATGCAACTAATCAGTGTTACGATTTCTTTCTCCAATTTTACATTACATAATTTTGTTCATGTGAAGATTATATAAACATGACTGGTTTATATAGCTCTAGATCAGCTAGCTCAGCTTTTTGGACTATTTAAAAAAGATCTCCCTCCTATAGGTGTAAACAGGATCATGTGGGGGTTTCAGGGGATAGCCATTGCCATTGCCATTCTCAGCTGGAAGGTAAGATGAGTGAGTGAACGCAGTATGACGTCAGTCCCCGCCAGGCTAGGGGGGAGGGGGGATACGGGATAGGGGATGTTTTTTTTTTTTACTCATAATAATGTACATTGTAATCTACATGTGAGCCTCTGTGCTACTTCTATTTGAAAATGTATTACACATATTTGAAAAGAAAGATTATACTAAGATCCCAATGGCAGTTATTTTTGCCACTTCTAGTCCCCCTGTAATGACACCTCTCTCTGGTTCCGATTTAAACAATTTTCTTCTCGAAATAAATGGCAATTTAAAACTTGACTGAATTAAAGTAAATAATAAGCATTAATGTGGTGCTTATAAATGGTATTTAAATTTAATTAATTCCATTATTTATATTAAAAATAACCAGATGTCAGAAATGTTCTTGACCGATGTGATTGGTTTAAAGACTGACCATGCTGTAGTGGGCAGTACACATGATCAGTAACTCCACTTTGATTAGTCCTCTGGTCTGCAGCTGAGCCCTGATTGGTGTCCTCATACTCAATGGGCCTGTTATTAAAATAAAATAAACATTTATCAGAAATGGCGTAATCAAGATGTAATCTACTGCTGTCATGCATGTTGATGAATAGACAGAGTATTGTACTTACGTGATATAATCTGGATCTGTAAATTAAAAACAATGCGTTATACATATTATTTGAATCAAATAAAAACATTTAATATAAGTTATTTGTCAGTATTTTTTTCTTCATGTTAAAGCAATAGGATACTTTATCAGAGGTTTGTTTTGGTTGTTCAACTACCTTGTCATGGAGAAACTAGTCCAAATAGGGAGATTGCTGCATCACAGAGGTGATTAGAAATGAACTAGCCTGGGAACGATGCAAATTGGGAGCGATGCAAATAAGGAATGCATGTCCTGCTGTTATATGCAATACTCGTTATACCCATTGGGTGGTTCTGGGAAGTCTTTGTGCAATCACAAACATCTGGGGGGTAGCTAGTCTTCATACCCAATCCAATGACACCTAGTACTTTCAAAAACGAATGAGAAATACATTTGAGCTGATCAGATTATTTTTCATTGACATCAGCAAAAATCTTGGGCTGTCAGCATTAACAGCCAATAGCCACTTTTCCTTGGTAAATTCTAGTCTGCAAGAGCTTATGATTTGTTGTCATATCTCAAGAATTGTGTGACCATTGGTCATATAACTTGGTGTTCTGTGTTCAGATAACCGAGGCCAATATGGCACCATGTACCATAAAAAAACATTTTGCATGGGCAAGGAAAGTGTTTCCAGAAGTTTTCAGCCCAATAAATGCTTATTTATAAGACAACAATAATAGCCAATAATTTTTTTTTCAGGTGCATAAGACCTGTCTATTACCACCATGATTGGGCAAAAAATTACATTTTTTAAAAAATATAGAAGTTGAAAATTTGGGATTTTCAGCAGATATGCTGAATTATCCCAACATTCACTGTCATGTGAATTAAACTTTCTTGACAACCAGTTGACCAATCTCCATGTGAGTTGCATTTCTGCATTCAGCTCTTCATACCCAATCCAATGACACCTAGTACTTTCAAGAACGAATAAGAAATACATTTGAGCTGATCAGATTATTTTTCATTGAAATCAGCAAAAATCGTGGGCTGCCAGCATTAACAGCCAATAGCCACTTTTCCTTGGTAAATTCTAGTCTGCAAGAGCTTATGATTTGTTGTCATATCTCAAGAACTGTGTGACCATTGGTCATATAACTTGGTGTTCTGTGTTCAGATAACCAAGGCTGTTCCAATGGCACCATGAACTGTACATAACAAAAAATAAAAATAAAATAAAATAAATAAAATTGTAGATATGCTGCTTTTGTGCACAAACAGCCGGCCATATCTCGAGTTGAGAACATAACTGTGCCTTGTATCTTGCATTGCTGGATTCAGCATTCAAATGCCTTTCCAATTTGCATTTTAGCCTTTCATAGGAACAGGGGGTTTGTTTTTCATGTGTGTGTGTGTGTGTGTGTGTGTGTGTGTGTGTGTGTGTGTGTGTGTGTGTGTGTGCGTGCGTGCGAAATACAAATATTAATATCAATAATTCAACGATAGGACAACCCGGTTCGAGAGTGGTGTCTTCGGATCGGTCTCGGTGAGACGGACGCAATGGCACCTTCCTGGTTTACGTAGGACTAAGGGAACCAGAGAAAGGCAATGGAAAAGTTCTCAAAGAAATATACAGCAAATGTGCTGGGGAATTTGTTGGTTGAAAAACTGAAACTCAAATAATCATAAAAAATCCAAATATGGGCCTAAAAATTTACGGATAGTTTCAGGGGAGTAAGGTGCACCCAGCTGTGCAGTGAATTTGAATGACAATATTGATGAATATATTCAATATATGAATATATTAAAAATACGATTTTTGTGAAAAAGTGAAGAAATGTGAATAAGGGCGCTGCGACGTTGTGGAAGTAACGGCTAAGACGTCCTCGGAATTCCGAACGCAATGGTGCGCCATTCAGCGACGCCGGACGCACCATTCGGCCGGTATCGCACATTCCCCACTGAAAAAAACATGTTTTATTTTAATTTTAATAACTTCCCGGAAAAATTCTTCCATACAAAAACTTTATATGCATTACGATCGCGTCGTCGAAATACATATAACTCGTTTGATTCACTTCGGGAAGTTGCGGGCGTGACAACTGTTATGTTATGTTATGTTATGCTATGTTATGTTATGTTATGTTATGTTATGTTATTACTACTCTGTTGTTTTGCATATTATTGTAGGCCTATTGTCTTTTGTCATTGAAAGTCTCGATGAACTGAATACAAAGGAATGCAATGGAAATGAGCCCTGGCTTTTTAGTTTGTTATTTTTTTACAATGTTGTCAATTAAATGAAGTCCCCTCACATCTGTGGGCAAATTACATCCTGCACATAATTCCACATCAAACTCTGCTCTGAGTCTAATGATCATTACATCCTGATGTGAAAGAAAATGTGTCAAAAGAATAAAACATGACGGTTGTTATGCAGTTCTTTCTTTTTCTTTTTACCCCTTGTTCTCCCCAATATAGTAGTTATGCCAAATGATTCTTCCCCACACTCATTTCTCTCTTTTCACTGCTGTTGTATCCTACTGACTCACTAGTGCAGGGGTTTTCAAAGTGGGTGACGGGGCACCCTGGGATGCCGCGACAGCAGTCCAGGGGTGCAAGATCATTTGATGATATTTGGAATTTACTCCAATTATTACTTAATTAACAATATATATTTAGTATAATTTTAAACTTGAAGTAGGCCTACAGAGCAATTTTCAGTCAGTTCCAAGTCTTAACCAAAATGGGTATTAGGCCTATCTCACAAGTCACAACATAATCACTAAAATATTCTATAAACATAAGGTGCTGGGAGTGAAAATTATGAATATAATGTAGGGGTGCCTCGGATGAAAAGAATATTTATAGGGGTGCCCTGAGCCAAAACAGTTTGGGAATCCCTGCACTAGTGAATCAGTCTGTCTGTCAGTCATTCAGTGACAGTTACACATCTCCTCCACCAGGGGGCGAACGGCATTAAAGCAACAGTGCCTGGATCCATTATTGCGCATGCGCTAAACACGTTGATCCGGAAGCCGGATCTTCCGGAAGTAGAATGTTTCTGGCGTGGCGTTTCCACAACAAAGGAACTGTTGGTGTTTCATGGTGGTTTTGGGACGCGACCAACAAACCTAAGCATAAAGGTGGTTGCCGGGGGGCAAGGAGCTCCGCTGTGTTCACTTGGACCGCGCGGAGGTGCCGGAAGTCGGGGGGACAGGACATAACTCGACTCGCTCGCTTTAGCTCGGCTGCGGTGTCTCACGTGGTTCAAGTCCGCTTGAGTGTTGGTGTTTAGTTTCATGGTGGTTGGGGCACAGCGCGTGGTGAAAAGCTTCTCATATTAAAAGGAGTTAAAACGCTTCAAATGGAGTCTGTACGGCTGAAGATAAATGAACACATGACGTCGGTGGGAGAGGAGATATTGTGTGTTTTGGAAAAGCATGATGTTTGTCGCGTGAAGCTCGATGTCAGAGTGTTTGTGTTGGAGCGCCTCCGTGCGGCCGCAGAGGTCATGTGCAACCTCTTCCAGAGAGAGATGGAGACACTACACAACACCACACTACACACTGCAGGTATGTCTGTTACACACACAACACCACACTACACACTGCAGGTATGTCTGTTACACACACAACACCACACTACACACTGCAGTGTCTGTTACACACACAACACCACACTACACACTGCAGTGTCTGTTACACACACAACACCACACTACACACTGCACGTATGTCTGTTACACACACAACACCACACTACACACTGCAGTGTCTGTTACACTTAAACGTAACTGTCTCAGAAGCTTAATTTCAAATATAAAGTGCTTATTCCATGGCCATAGATGTTGCAATTCTCTTCGGGTGGGTACAAGTAACCGTATCTTCAGTAGTGTTAAATAAAAATGCATTTTAATCTGAATGGTGGCCATTTTCTGCGTATTTCCTCCATATGTTTCAACTGATTGATTGATCGAATAATTTATTAGAAGTTTGCATAGGAAAAGGTACAGTTTCATGACGGTACAGTTCACTGGTACAAGGTCTACTAAAAGGAGATCCTAGAAAAGACTGAGCTTATTTCCACAGGAAACCATTTAAGTATCTCATATAACATTGAATGACAGACGAACTACGCAACCCTATCGGTTGGGGTTGTTTCAAGGTCCCAGTAGACAAAGGCTAACCTGCCGACGCGAGTGAATGCTAACCTGCTCATGCAGGTGAATGCTAACCCAAAGCCTAAACCCTAACATTAAGCTTAAACCTAACCCCTACCCTTACCCTAACCAGACTACTGGGACCTCGAAACAATAGAAATAACAAGATTCGGACTTTGGTTGGGCAGGTGTACGGCACTCTGAAATGGCCACTCTTTATTGAAAGATACGGAAGGTAAGGGCGGCAGTGGCTCAGGGGTAGAGAAACTGTCATTAGAACACAGAGGGTTCCCGAAGGATTCCCAGTTTGATCCCGGACTCCCTCAGAGTTGGTGTTGAAGAGTCCTTGAGCAAGAACCCCTAGTTGCTCCCGATGAGCAGGTTGGTGCCTTGAATGGGTGAATGTAAATCTATGTAAAGCGCTTTGGATAAAGTCGCTATAAAAATGCACAATTTACCATTTAAGGGTACTTCTGCGGGCCTGAAGAGAATTGTAGAATCAGTGGTCATCGAGTAAGCACTTTATATTTCAAATATTTATATTTATAGATCAGGCTTTTGCTGTGGTAGCCTATATCCCTACTCTCTCTCATAATGTTCATAGGGCTCAATAGAGGGCACGTTTGTCCCACTACAACCAGACAGGTTAAAAGTATCAATTTCAGACATAATATGTCTGAAATGTTTTTTATTCAAGAGGTTTTTGGAAATATATTATATTTCCAACAACCTCTTGAATAACAAAAAAAAAAAAAAGAAAAGAAAAATGCTGAAACTGAACGAACGAAACCACTTTGCACAGTGAAATCGATGGTTAGTTAATCGAAGGATAGTCGCTCAGTCGTAAGTTGTAACGATCATGACATGAGTTTTGTTTGTAGTTGTCCCATACATACATCATTGTGTTCATGCTTAGCTGTACACTTCTCAAAATGAAAATCAAAACATATCGGGCAAGACTGATTCATCAACAAAAGAAGTCATGCCCATAGGCCAATGGGCTGTCCAGATATGGGCATGAAAGGGACAAGGACTGACAGATATGTATGGCCATATCAGTTGGATTGGCGGTGCGACAGAGGTGTGAGTGCTCCATTGTGGCCCAAACTCTTGACCTATAGCAGCGAAAATAGCTTACATCAGGATGGGGACAATTAATTTATCTCTTAGAACAAGTAGTGACTGATCCTTTCAACTGAACAAAACATACTAAACGTCTATAGTTTGATTTGATTACGTCATGGTATAATATACGGTTGCTGCATGGTAACCAAAATTTCTTTCTACTGGTGATTTCCACAGAGCACCACAGGGAGAGGTCTACAGAGTCTAGAGAGATGGCCTCCCAAACATATTCAACGTTGTCAGAGGAACAGCGAGAGATGGACAAGGGACGTGGACTGTTGGATGCAACAATGCAACCTGTAGTGAAGTTGTACAGGATAGGTATGTAGTGTTTTATTTACTTTACAACCTGTTGTAAAGTTGTACAGGATAGGTATGTAGTGTTTTATTTACTTTACAACCTGTTGTAAAGTTGTACAGGATAGGTATGTACTGTTTTATTCAATATGGTTTAATCCTGTAGTAATGTTGTACAGGATAGGTTTGTAGTGTGTTAATGAATACAAGAATTCAAGCCAAAAACACGCTTGCCCCGTGTCAAATGCTGGCGATATTGCAACGTGCGGCACCAGGTATTCGTAAAAGCAACCTCTATGTCTACGTCTAAACTTATTCCTAAACTTAACCTTAGTTAAACTAGGTCTAAACCAAACCTTATTCTTAAACGTAACTTCAGTAAAACTATGCTTAAAACCCTATTCCTAAACCTCTGAAAACTATTCCTTCTTGGAATAGTGGGAGTGTGTTTTGGGTTAGGGTTTGAGTTTTCCGGTTACCCTTAATTCTTATGACAATTATTATTATTATTATTATGAGAGTGTACAAATGGAACCAAATGGACCCTTATGGGTTGATCTGGTTCCATTTGTACACTCCCAGAGTTAAACACCCGTAAGGGACCATGGTCCCTGAACCACACCTTGAGGTCCACTGGTGTAGCAGCCGGGTGTTTCCAGCAAGACAAGATGCACAATGTTTGATCAGAATGGAACTGAGCCTTCATTAGTATCATTAGCTACACCTGTGAAGAAAGTAAGGAAGAGGCCCAATGGTTTCTATTATGGCTTGTATGGAGCCTAATGGGCTGGTGAGTGGTGCTAGTACCGCTATATTGTAAATAGTCAATGCATACTTGTCCTGTAACGCACAACTGCCTCTCGATGCTGAACCCCTATCTGCTCCCGAGGAGCAAGTTGGTGGCATGGTTTCCTCCCCCATCTGTGTGTGAATGGGTGAAAGCAATGCACAATCTATGTAAAGCGCCTTGGATAAAGGCACTATATACATTTACCATACAACAGAAGCTTAACACACAAGGCCTTTATAAATAAATAAATAAAAGACAATGTTGCTCTCTACAAACTGCGAGAGATGGCCAACCCACTTTTTCATATAAATATGCAAGTCCTTACTCATGTCATATCAAATTCCATTTCTTAATAAAGTCCTTATTATATTCCTTCATTGCAGACCAGTGTGCAGAGTCCAGCCTGAAGGTGAAGATGAGTTGGAGTGTTTGTGTTAAACAGGAATCTGAAAACCACCTGGACATCAGTACGTTTCATGCCTTCTCTTCTCTGCTCTGCTCTGCTCTGCTCTGCTCTGCTCTGCTCTGCTCTGCTCTTGCTGTCTCTCTTAGAGAGAATGTTTGCAGGAAATGGCTTTTTTAATGCATGATCATGGTTTGGAACTACCAAAGCTCTAAAACAGAGGAAACGCTGCATAAAATAACGAATGTTTTTTTCTCTCATTTTATCTTTTTATTCTCCCCTAGACTTCGTTTCCCTCCCTGTGTGTAAAGAGGAGCTTTTCCCTGAACATCAGGAGAGGAGTCCCAGTCTGGAGGAACCACAACCTCCACAGATTAAAGAGGAACAGGAGGAGCTTCTACAAGAGGAGGCTGATGGATCAACGTTGACATTACTAGCAGTGAAAAGTGAAGGTGATGATGAAAACAGAGAGACAGAGGCTGTAGCCAGCACCTCAACTGAACACATGAAAACACAAGCTGATGTAGAGGACTGTGGAACATCACAACCAACTAGTGGTGACCAGCTCCTCTCTCCACACTGTTCTCAATCTGACATCACTGAAGACGGTGATGAGTGGGAGGAGACCAGGGAAGGTCAGTCGGTTGTAAACACACTGGATTCACACAAGACACACAATGTGGAAGGACAAACATTGTCTTTAAGCCACAAGCTGTCCCAGGATCTGCCATTGTCAAAACAAACTCACTCCAAGAACAGCCACACAGGGAAGAAAAGTTTTAGTTGTACGGTGTGTGGCAAAATGTTTAATGGCAAGGTACATCTGAAGAGGCACACTGTTGCTCATACAGGGGAAAAGCCCTTTACTTGTACAGTTTGTGGTAAAGGCTGTGGTCGAAGTGGTAATTTAAAAGTACACATGATGACTCATACAGGGGAAAAACCCTTTACTTGTACCGTTTGTGGTAAAGGCTGTGGTCAAAGTGGTAATTTAAAAACACACATGAGGACTCACACAGGGGAAAAGCCTTTTACTTGTACAGTTTGTGGTAAAGGCTGTGGTCATAGTGGTGAGTTAAAAGTACACATGAGGACTCATACAGGGGAAAACCCCTTTACTTGTACAGTTTGTGGTAAAGGTTGTGGTCAGAGTGGTAATTTAAAAGCACACATGAGGACTCATACAGGGGAAAAACCCTTTACTTGTACAGTTTGTGGTAAAGGTTGTGGTCAGAGTGGTAATTTAAAAGTACACATGAGAACTCATACAGGGGAAAAGCCCTTTACTTGTACAGTTTGTGGTAAAGGCTGTGGTCAAAGTGATCATTTAAAAACACACATGAGGACTCACACAGGGGAAAAGCCTTTTACTTGCACAATATGTGGTAAAGGCTGTGTTCATGGTGGTGAGTTAAAAGTACACATGAGAACTCATACAGGGGAAAAACCCTTTACTTGTACAGTTTGTGGTAAAGGCTGTGGTACCAGTAGTGATTTAAAAACACACATGAGGACTCATACAGGGGAAAAGCCCTTTACTTGCACAGTTTGTGGTAAAGCTTTTAGTCTAAATTATAATCTAAAAGTACACTTGAGGACTCATACAGGTTAAAACACCTTTACTTGTACAGTTTGTGGTACGCTCCATGGATTTATTTTGTCACTTGGCCTCTCAGTCTGGACAGTTTCCTTTCTCCAAGGGGAGGTGAGACATAGACTGCGAGCGGAATCCAAATGTGGCTTCTTATTGGTCTGTGGTGGGGGTGGGACAAATACACCAGTGTGTATTGGCTGGCTGATAACGTAGCTACCCTAATCTACTCTTATTTGTTGGAACAACGTCCAATCAGCAACAACGTCGCCTCCGTCAAAACTGATATACGAGTCAACTGAATCATGGCCAGACTGAGAAGCGAAATGATAAAACTGATCCACGAAACGTAGTGTAGCAGGCTGGCACCCTGGCTTCATACAGGCAGGCAAACCCTTTAGCTGTGGTTTGTGGCAAATGCTTGGTCAAGATAAGGAGGATTCAAATAACTGTATTATGGATGATTTAATTAACGCCAGGTCTTGTGTAGGGAAGGGTATCGAGAACCGGTTCTCGTTGCCTGTGGTTCGGTTCCATGGAATCGTTAGCCAACGTCCTTAACGAATCGATTCTGATATCGATTCCTGCATATGCGCGATGACATCACACACGCGCCGCGCTGCCTTGTTTAGACGCAGGCTCAGCCAACATGTTGTCTAAACAGAGGCGTTCTAAAGTCTGGCTGTATATTTCACGAGAATGTTCATGTTTTGATAATGAGGCGTTAAGTTGTTACTCAAGCTCACTGCATGAACAGACAAGTCTCCCGCCGCTCTGTGTCCGAACTAGAGTGCCCAAAAAGGTTTGTTTTGCAAGCCCGCCTGCCGCCGCCTCCCACGTTCTTACTACAAAACGCGCTACATGTCCAATGTGCTCCGTGTTGCTAAATGCTCCCCTATGTATGTGCAAGAAAGAAAAGTATGTAAATCCTGTGATCCAAACTGTTGAAGTCAGTGCCTCTGCTTTAGCTATGTACAGCAGCAGCCCCGCCAGCTTCAGCGAGCTTCGCAACCGACATAGAGTAGGCTACAGGGGCGCTGGAAGGGGGGTGCTGAGGGTGTTTCTAGGGGCGCTGCCCCTAGATATATACACACAGAGCTATATTAAAACAATAATGTATTTGACTTTGGGGAATACACTATGTTGAAACAAGGTGTTTGATTATCACATGGTCACCTTGCCACCTCCGGTTGGAAGGGAAGTTGAATTTAAATTTAGTTTTCAAATAAATCCCGCTTTGATGGCACAACAAAGTCTATTTATTTGAGAACTATAAACTGTCTTGTAGGCTCATTGTTGCAAACTAACACCGTTGTATATGGGGAATAAAAAAACTGTAGAAAACCATTACAAAAATAATACCCGATGTTGTAGTGTGACTGTGTGTGTGCATGTGTTATGTGTTGCACTTGCTATGTGTTGCACTTGTGTGTGCTAAAATAACTAATAAACAGTTACTTGTTACACCGTTGTGTGCGAAATAAGCACCCAAAACAGTAATAAAAATAACCCAAAACTCTAGAAAAAGAGTGGAGGAGGTAGAAAAGACTATTGGCCACTATTTCTGACCAGCTGAGAATCGATAAGAGAATCGATAAGGAATCGAATCGATAAGCAGAACCGGAATCGGAATTGCTAAAATCTTAACGATACCCATCCCTAGTCTTGTGGAGGTGTGACCAATGCCATTTTACTATTGTGGTTGCGGAATTCTGCACACTGCATCAAAGCAGTTCACGGTAAAACGGCCCTGAATTAGTCACAGGTGTTGGGTGTTACTTTAATCAAACCAATCGGAGAGAGTATCAGCTGCCATTCCCTTTAAGATCAGTGCAAGACATGCGTTAAGCGGCGAGACCAAAAGAGTACAGTTTATATTTTATATTTATATATTTCCAAATAGCTTACCCATCACGGTTGGGGGAAAATGAATAAATAAATAAACCAGTCAATTGCAATAGTGAGGGGACATTCAAGTCCCCCCTCCCCAGATAACAGCAAAGTGACAACTTAAGGACTTAAGACATTTTAATACAGAAAATAATTAAAAAAAGTAGTGTTGATTTGGCTGGCTACTTTTGCCATGTAGCTTGTAGCTTAGGTAACTACAAGCATGCGCGCATGCGTGCGCGCATGCGTTTGTGCGTGTTTGCGTGTTACATGTCACATAAATGTTACCCCACATTCATTGGTGATGATTTTGCATGTATGTTACTCTATGTCGGTATAGATCCATTTGTCTTTATCCACATGTGCAGTGTGGGGTATTCCTACACAGCTGTAGAAAAGGAAATGAAACAGAGTTACAGTTAATATTTTAAACTGGATAATGTGTCATTAAACATGCAGTATAAAACGTAGTATGATTCCTTGAGTGTTGACTGTGAATAAATGTATTCACATGTAGCTCATTCAGTTTGTATATTCATTAAGTTCAGCTTTCATCTCAAAACATCCCAAGTATCTCTGGTCAGTTATAATTCTCTCAACAAACACTTGGGGCCCTATTTTTGACCATACTAAACCCTAAATCCCTAAACCTCTTTACCATTTTGAAAAACATTTTTTGATCTACAACTAGCTGATGTACAGCTACCGTATATAAACAAACAATCAGGATTTGACGGTGCATGAGCAGCAAGAGGCATGCGCAGGTGAAGCGGACCAGAGCATGATCTACAAGCGCTCACAACATGTCGATGTAGATCGGCTATTTTGAGTATTCAAAATAGTAACAATGCAACGAAGTTTAGGGGTTTAGGATTTAGCATGGACGAAAATGGGGCCCTTGGTCTCAAAATATAATTGATTGTGGACTCCGATGCAACTTATCAGTGTTAAGATTCTTTTCTCCAATTTTACATTACATAATTTTGTTCTTTTCTCCAATTTTACATTACATAATTTTGTTCATGTGAAGATTATATAAAAATGATGAATGACAAATCGTTTATATAGCTCTAGATCTGCTAGCCCAGCTTTTTGAACTATTTAAAAAATCTCAGGTGTAAACAGGATCATGTGGGGGTTTCAGGAGATTGCCGTTGCCATTCTCAGCTGGAAGGAATGAGTGAGTGAACGCAGTATGACGTCAGTGGGAATAGGGGGATGTTTCTCTTTTTTTTTTACTCATAATAATGTACATTGTAATCTACATGTGAGCCTCTGTGCTACTTCTATTTGAAAATGTAATAAAAATATTTGAAAAGAAAGATTATACTAAGATCCCAATGGCAGTTATTTTTGCCACTTCTAGTTTTTCCCCCTGTAATGACACCTCTCTCTGGTTCCGATTTAAACAATTTCTCAAAATAAATGGCAATTTAAAACTTGACTGAATTAAAGAATTCATTGTTTCCGTTAATCAATTCAAAATTAATGTAAACGTATCAACAAAACATGTTGATATATGCATTTTGAATGGATGCTGTAATTCTTTTGATCTGTTACAGAGGATTAAATTACTAAGCAGTTTTTTCTTTGAAATTATATTTTAAAGGACAACTTTAGTTTTTTCCAACAAGGGTTCATATTTTAGATTGTAGTTAAAGAATATAAAAGATGAGTGTTAAAATGATTTCATTTACTTCTTTCTATTGTTTTAGAGATTCTTATTTCAGTGGTTGGGGGCATGCTTACAAGTGGCTAAATATGCCATTTTACACAGAATAAGCCCATTACCAAGATAAAACGCAACTTTTCATGGTTGGATGTGACTTATGGGGGCTAGAAGTGTTACTGTAAATAGCAATAAAGAAACTGCTGGCTTATTGTGTCTAAAAGACATATTTAGCAACTTGTACGCATGTCCCCATGCGTACGCATGCCCCACATTTAAGCACGGTAAACGCGGTAAAACAATAGAACAAGGCAAATGAAAACATTTTAACACTCACTTTTTCTTTTCTCTAATTACAATCTAAAATATGAACCCTTGTTGTAAAAAAACAAAGTTGTCCTTTAAGTCTGTTTAAAAGGGATGTACTTTACCATTCACTTAGTCAGGGGACTTGATTACTTCATAAACATCTGTGTTGCCTAAAGGTAAACAAGCATTAATTTGGTGCTTATAAATGTTATTTCAATTTAATTAATTCCATTAATTCATATTAAAAATAACCAGATGTCAGAAATGTTCTTGACCGATGTGATTGGTTTAAAGACTGACCATGCTGTAGTGGGCAGTACACATGATCAGTAACTCCACTTTGATTGGTCCTCTGGTCTGCAGCTGAGCCCTGATTGGGGTCCTCATACTCAATGGGCCTGTTATTAAAATAAAATAAACATTTATCAGAAATGGCGTAAACAAGATGTAATCTACTGCTGTCATGCATGTTGATGAATAGACAGAGTATTGTACTTACGTGATATAATCTGGATCTGTAAATTAGAAACATATTATTTGAATCAAATAAAAACATTTAATATAAGTTATTTGTCAGTATTTTTTCTTCATGTTAAAGCAATAGGACACTTTATCAGAGGTTTGTTTTGGTTGTTTAACTACCTTGTCATGGATAAACTAGTCCAATTAGGGAGATTGCTGCATCACACAGGTGATTAGAAATGAACTAGCCTGGGAACGATGCAAATTGGGAACGATGCAAATAAGGAATGCATGTCCTGCTGTTATATGCAATACCCGTTATACCCTTTGGGTGGTTCTGGGAAGTCTTTGTGCAATCACAAACATCTGGGGGGTAGCTCTTCAAGTCTTCATACCGAATCCAATGACACCTAGGCTAGTACTTTCAAAAACGAATAAGAAATACATTTGAGCTGATCAGATTATTTTTCATTGACATCAGCAAAGATCTTGGGCTGCCAGCATTAACAGCCAATAGCCACTTTTCCTTGGTAAATTCTAGTCTGCAAGAGCGTATGATTTTGGTGTTCTGTGTTCAGATAACCGAGGCCGTTCCAATGGCACCATGAACTGTACCATAACAAAAAATAAAAATAAAATAAATAAAATTGTATCTGCTGCTTTTGTGGACAAACAACCGGCCATATCTCGAATTGAGAACGTAACTGTGCCTTGTATCTTGCATTGCTGGATTCAGCATTCAAATTTGCATTTTAGCCTTTCATAGGAACAGGGGGGTTTGTTTTTCATTTGTGTGTGTGTGTGTGTGTGTGTGTGTGTGTGTGTGTGTGTGTGTGTGTGTGTGTGTGTGTGTGTGTGTGTGTGTGTGTGCGTGCGTGCGTGCGTGCGTGCGCGTGAAATACAAATATTAATATCAATAATTCAACGTTAAGACAACCCGGTTCGAGAGTGGTGTCTTTGGATCGGTCTCGGTGAGACGGACGCAATGGCACCTTCCTGGTTTACGTAGGACTAAGGGAACCAGAGAAAGGCAATGGGGAAGTTCTCAAAGAAATATACAGCAAATGTGCTGTTGAATTTGTTGGTTGAAAAACTGAAACTAAAATAGAAATCCAAATATTGGCCTAAAAATTAACGGACAGTTTCCTTGTACTCAGGGGAGTAAGGTGCACCCAGCTGTGCAGTGAATTTGAATGATAATATTGATGAATATATTTAATATATGAATATATTAAGCGACGTTGCGACGTTGAGGAAGTGACGGCTAAGACGTCCGCGGAATTCCGAACGCAATGGTGCGCCATTCAAGGACGCCGGACACACCATTCGGACGGTATCGCGCATTCCCCACCGAAAAAAAATGAAAGAATAGCATTTATGCTGAATTTTTAATAACTTCCCGGAAAAATTCTTCCATACAAAAATGTTATTTGCATTACGATCGCGTCGTCGAAATACATATGTGGCGGAGAGAGTCGCAGCCCCAGCCTGAAGCCTCATTCCATAGGGATATCCCTTTGGAGTAATGGTTAAGATATTGGACTTTCACACGGGAGACCTGGGTTCGAAGCCGGGTGGTGAGTTCCGGATCACCTCCGTTACATTGGTGACCCTGATCCGGGCTTCCCCGTAGGAGGAGGTCAAAGGGGGGTGAGTGTGGTGGAGAGAATCGCAGCCCCAGCCTGAAGCCTCAAAAATCTAGTATCTGCTCTCATTCCATAGGGATATCCCTTTGGAGTAATGGTTAAGATATTGGACTTTGACTTCGAAGCCGGGTGGGGAGGTTCGGATCACCTCCGTTACACATATAACTTGTTTGATTCACTTCGGGAAGTTTGGGGCGTGAGTCGCGTGACAACTGTTATGTTATGTTATTGCTACTCATATGTTGTTTTGCATATTATTGTAGGCCTATTGTCTTTTGTCATTGAATGTCTCGATGAACTGAATACAAAGGAATGCAATGGAAATGAGCCCTGGCTTTTTAGTTTTTTCTTTATTTTACAATGTCGTCAATTAAATGAAGTCCCCTCACATCTGTGGGCAAATTACATCCTGCACATAATTCCACATCAAACTCTGCTCTGAGTCTAATGATCATTACATCCTGATGTGAAAGAAAATGTGTCAAAAGAATAAAACATGACGGTTGTTATGCAGTTCTTTCTTTTTCTTTTTACCCCTTGTTCTCCCCAATGTAGTAGTTATGCCAAATGATTCTTCCCCACACTCATTTCTCTCTTCTCACTGCTGTTGTATCCTACTGACTCACTAGTGCAGGGGTTTTCAAAGTGGGTGACGGGGCACCCTGGGGTGCCGCGACAGCAGTCCAGGGGTGCCGCGAGATCATTTGATGATATTTGGAATTTACTCCAATTATTATGCTACTTAATTACAATATATATTTAGTATAATTTTAAACTTGAAGTACAGAGCAATTTTCAGTCAGTTCTAAGTCTTAACCAAAATGGCTATTAGGCCTATCTCACAACATAATCACTAAAATATGCTATAAACATACGGTGCTGGGAGTGAAAATTATGAATTTAATGTAGGGGTGCCTCGGATGAAAAGAATATTTATAGGGGTGCCCTGAGCCAAAACAGTTTGGGAATCCCTGCACTAGTGAATCAGTCTGTCAGTCATTCAGTGACAGTTACACATCTCCTCCACCAGGGGGCGAAAGGCATTAAAGCAACAGTGCCTGGATCCATTATTGCGCATGCGCTAAACACGTTGATCCGGAAGCCGGATCTTCCGGAAGTAGAATGTTTCTGGCGTGGCGTTTCCACAACAAAGGAACTGTTGGTGTTTCATGGTGGTTTTGGGACGCGACCAACAAACCTAAGCATAAAGGTGGTTGCCGGGGGGCAAGGAGCTCCGCTGTGTTCACTTGGACCGCGCGGAGGTGCGAAAGTCGTGGGTCGAAGATGTACTATTCTGTCCCTATCAGGACATAACTCGGACGGACTTTGCAACGCTCCACACGGATACTCGCTCGCTGTAGCTCGGCTGTGGTGTCTCACGTGAATCAAGTCCGCTTGAGTGTTGGTGTTTAGTTTCATGGTGGTTGGGACACAGCGCGTGGTGAAAAGCTTCTCATATTAAAAGGAGTTAAAACGCTTCAAATGGAGTCTGTACGGCTGAAGATAAATGAACACATGACGTCGGTGGGAGAGGAGATATTGTGTGTTTTGGAAAAGCAACAAAGTGTTGATGTTTGTCGAGTGAAGCTCGATGTCAGAGTGTTTGTGTTGGAGCGCCTCCGTGCGGCCGCAGAGGTCATGTGCAACCTCTTCCAGAGAGAGATGGAGACACTACACAACACCACACTACACACTGCAGGTATGTCTGTTACACACACACACTACACACTGCAGGTATGTCTGTTACACACCCATCACCACATTACACACTGCAGGTATGTCTGTTACACACACAACACCACACTACACACTGCTAGCCATAAATTATAACTACCAGGAGATGTCGCTAATATTCGGACGTTATGTCTCTCCTGGAGTTATAAGGCAGAGTCATATGGCTCTCGCTGGTTGAGTCCTAACGTCCACATTCGAGTCAAAACATGTACAAATCAATAAGTTGCTCACCGCATCGTCGAAACAGCTTTATATCTACCAGTGAGCACACTCGTTGGCATGTGTTAGTCCATATGTTTCTAATAAATTAATGTTTACTAAAACTTCTCAGAGTCTCATCGCTTTCCTTGTTTTTGAACTGCTTGGGTAAAAATGTCCGAACATATCACGTGACGTTGATCGCCATTGCGATTTGCTCATACTAGGACATGACGTTTTTGTATGCGGAAGTTTTCCAACGTTCTGTAGTTCTGAAGCGTTCTGAAGGCGGAAGCCTTCCGACGAGGAAACGCGAGTCTCGGAGAAGTTTGAGTAAACATTAATTTATTAGAAACATATGGACTATCACATGCCAACGAGTGTGCCGGCCGGTAGATATAAAGCTGTTTCGACGATGCGGTGAGCAACTTATTGAATTGTACATGTTTTGAGCCGAATGTGGATGTTAGGACTCAACCAGCGAGAGCCATACGACTCTGCCTTATAACTCCAGGAGAGACATAACGTCCGAATATTAGCGACATCTCCTGGTAGTTATAATTTATGGCTAACACACTGCAGGTATGTCTGTTTGTTACACACAACTAGCTCCTTTCGGAACCCCTCACTCCACTGCTACGCAGCTCCGGTGCTGTGAAGCACCGGAGCTGCCCACCTCAACCCGGAAATAAGCGGCGGTCGAGTTGGATGCACTTTATTTCATGCCAAAAATAGTGTATTTTGCAGAGCGGGTGGGGTGCTGAGGGGTTCACCACCGCGGAGAATAGAGTTTCAACAACGCAAAACTACCTTTGCTTTGGTGAGTAGTGAAATAGTTTTGTTTATTTTGACTGATGTTGAGCGCTCGGAGGGGCTGAGATACTGGGGTCTAGCCATTTCCCGACGGGTCTGTCAGAGCGTCACCGGGAGGTGACGCGATGGACCAGAGCTACCTATATCCCTACTCTCTCTCATAATGTTCATAGGGCTCAATAGTGGGCACGTTTGTCCCACTACAACCAGACAGGTTAAAAGTATCAATTTCAGACGTATATTTCCAACAAGCTCTTGAATAAAAAATAAAAAAAAGCTGAAACTACCGAACGAAACCACTTTGCACAGTGACATTGATGGTTAGTTAATCGAAGGATAGTCGCTCAGTCGTAAGTTGTAACTCATGACATGAGTTTTGTTTGTAGTTGTCCCATACATACATCATTGTGTTCCTGCTTAGCTGTACACTTCTCAAAATGAAAATCAAAACATATCGGGCGAGACTGATTCATCAACAAAAGAAGTCATGCCCATATGGGCTGTCCAGATATGGGCATGAAAGAGACAAGGACTGACAGATATAGCAGCAAAAATAGCTTACATCAGGATGGGGACAATTAATTTATCTCTTAGAACAAGTAGTGACTGATCCTTTCAACTGAACAAAACATACTAAACGTCTATAGTTTGATTTGATTACGTCATGGTATAATATACGGTTGCTGCATGGTAACCAAAAGTTCTTTCTACTGGTGATTTCCACAGAGCACCACAGGGAGAGGTCTACAGAGTCTAGAGAGATGGCCTCCCAAACATATTCAACGTTGTCAGAGGAACAGCGAGAGATGGACAAGGGACGTGGACTGTTGGATGCAACGATGCAACCTGTAGTGAAGTTGTACAGGATAGGTATGTACTGTTTTATTTACTTTACAACCTGTAATAAAGTTGTACAGGATAGGTATGTACTGTTTTATTTAATGTGGTTTAATCCTGTAGTAATGTTGTACAGGATAGGTTTGTAGTGTCTTAATGAATACAAGAATTCAAGCCCAAAACACGCTTGCCCCGTGTCAAATGCTGGCGATATTGCAACGTGCGGCACCAGGTATTCCTAAAAGCAACCTCTATGTCTACGTCTAAACTTATTCCTAAACTTAACCTTAGTAAAACTAGGTCTAAACCAAACCTTATTCTTAAACGTAACTTCAGTAAAACTATGCTTAAACCTAACCTTCTTCATAAACCTCTGAAAACTATTCCTTCTGTGGAAAAAATGGGAGTGTGTTTTGGGTTGAGCTTTCCGGTTACCCTTAATTCTTATGACAATTATTATTATTATGAGAGTGTACAAATGGAACCAAATGGACCCTTACGGGTTGATCTGGTTCCATTTGTACACTCCCAGAGTTAAACACCCGTAAGGGACCATTTGGAACCCCCCCAAGGAACCAGGGTCCCTTAACCACACCTTGAGGTCCTCTGGTGTAGCAGAGTGTTTCCAGCGAGACAAGATGCACAATGTTTGATCAGAATGGAACTGAGCCTTCATTAGTATCATTAGCTACACCTGTGAAGAAAGTAAGGAAGAGGCCCAAGGTTTTCTATTATGGCTTGCATGGAGCCTAATGGGCTGGCGAGTGGTGCTAGTACCGCTATATTCTAAATAGTCAATGCATACTTGTCCTGTAACTAGGGCTGACCCCAAAAAATCGAATATTCGAAGGTTCGTTCGAAGGCACGGTATTCAAATTTAAAAAAGAAATTCGAATAATCGTCCGTTTGTCCTTTGGGGGGGAGCGTGCCTTAGCTTGCGCCTCGCTCCACTCCAGAGTGATAACGTCACCCCCTTCTCATACACGTGTTAACATTAATGACAAGCCAACAACAACAAGAGCAAGCATGAAGCCATCAGAATGGTCGCTGATGAAGAAAAGAAAAGACAACGCGCTGTGACGTTGTCACATATAACCGCATGCATGGGTGTTGCACCGACATTGGTTTGGCGGAGAAATGTGTGACACCAATGTCTGAGTAACATCACCCAATGCAACTATGCGATGCAGTCGCGCGTAGGGTTGGAGGCGGTAACCGCCGTACCGCGGTATACCGAGGTCTACCGCGGTGTCATTGTGCTTACCGCGGTAAAAAGACAAAAAAAAAGGTCTATTTTTTATTGGAAAACAAGCGAGTTTTAAAACGGGGGAGAAGCGAGGACCGCATGCGCTCCATGCCGCTCTGCTCTGGGCCGTGTACCACACGTTGGAAGCCACATACGTCACTCAGACACAGACCTGCACACGCGTGATTCCTAAACCCACCAGGCTTGAGTTAAGACCCGCCTCGTGGAAACGCGAAAACTTCCAGGAGTGAGGCGGGTCTTAACTCAATCCTCGTGGGTTTAGGAATCACGCCCTGCACACTGTGCACAGAGCAGGGTACGGAGCACAACTCTATGACGGAGCAGCATAGCATACACTTTCTCTGTAATCCACTCGACACAAGGATGTTAATACATACCTTGTGTTGTGGCATATCTTTTTTTATTCATACGGATTACTGGCGGAGCGCGGGCCGCGTGGAGTAAAACCGAAAATGAAACTATTTTACTTTCTCCACCGCGTCGCACGTTGTGCCCCGTACGGCGCGTCGGCGATTTTATAACCTTTTCTGTCAAGTCTTGTAACTAAAACCTGTATATAGCAGCACTCAATCACTGCGATTTGAGAGTTGAGACGTGACGTGAGTTTACAGAATCACTGTACACGATCTGACTACCCTTCCTCTTCTGGTTTGTTCACACAGCTGTTCGTGTCTGAAAAGCCCAAGTAGCTAGCCTACGTTACTATGGTAACCCGACAGTGCAGAACTAAAAGCTCAGAACGCGTCGCGATGGATGCGATGTGTTGTGAGCTTGTAGATCTGCTCCTTTGAAAGCCAGACCCGCTGTGCTGTACAGAGAAGTATAACTCGGGCAGTCAGGCTGTGTCTCCTCTCCACTGTGGAGAGGCGACTTTTGGGAAGATGATTGCAATATTTTGGCTTATCGCCAAAGCTTAATTAATAGATATGGGGGTGCGGTAATTACCGCAGTACCGGCGGTAAATGGGAAGACGGTAATCGCGGTAACAAAATGTCCATACCGCCCCAGGCCTAGTCGCGCGTTTCTGTGCCGGGCCAGTGTCTTTGTAACATGCATGCGGTTGCTGTCTTCCAAGTTCCACACGCACACTCACAGACACACAAGCTTGTTCTTCAACCTGGAACAAACAGCGAAAATTGGATTTTACAAAACGGACCCCGTCAGCGTCGATCCCGTTTTAAAGAGGAAAAAAGAGCTTAACACCAACTTGCTAGGGTTATGTTGTCGTGATGTTGATGAAGACAAGTTTATATCTGATCTGCGAGCTCAAAACTAGTCGCACCCGCATAGTTGTCTGAGTTGTATGAGTGGAACGTTAAATCAGACATACTGCAGTGCAATTATTTACTATAAAATCTACTATTACATTTGCGTGTACATACAGTACACATTGGGACTTGGGAGTTAATCTGTTATATAGGGCTTGTGATCGCACTGCTGCTGTTGGCTGTTGCAGTCGCGATGTGTTACATTACAGACATGATTTGATTATGTCAATCCTACTGTACTGCAAAAAAAAAACAATTTTCTTTAATATAGAAAACATTTGTATAATAGCCTATTCTTCTTCCTCTTCGTCGCTGTATTGTTGTTTTTGATGTAATGAAAATAGGGAGCTTTATTATGAGGAAAAAACTGGTGTGTTTTCCCTTTTTAAATTGGGTAATTTTTATACACATTTCCTTAACGGTCATCACTTATGTAACCGATTTTGGCCAACGAGCTTCGATTTTTAAAAATGCAATCGAAGGTCAGCCCTACCTGTAACACACAACTGCCTCTCGATGCTGAACCCCTATCTGCTCCCGATGAGCAAGTTGGTGGCATGGTTTCCTCCCCCATTTGTGTGTGAATGGGTGAAAGCAATGCACAATCTATGTAAAGCGCCTTGGATAAAGGCGCTATTTACATTTACCATACAACAGAAGCTTAACACACAAGGCCTTTATAAATAAATATAAGACAATGTTGCTCTCTACTAACTGCGAGAGATGGCCAACCCACCTGTAAGTGCAGTTATGTTGGCTCCAACCAAACCTCAAACAACAAAACTCACTGATGCACCCAGACTTGGTTATACGCAGGCATGAAGAACAATGTCCACAGGTTGAACTTGGTTTGCATATTTTACTTAGCTTCATGTAGACAGTGCATTGATACAGACAACTTTTTCCCTGCTATTGTTCTCTCTGACTCTGGTAAAAAACATTTTGTCCACCCAGGTGCATACCCAACCCCTCATCACCAGGCCTATTTATGCACTTGCTGCCAATCAGCCAGGCCTGGGAGAGGCGTGCCCTAGGTGCCCATGAAATCATGTGACTGATTAATCAATCAATTAACTAACAAATTAACCCATAATGAACTACTATAATGCCAAATAATACAAAATAATCACAACTATAATAACGATAATAATAACAATAATCTAGCATACAAAAGCAGTTCAATGGCTTTTACACCACCTTTTAATATAAATATGCAAGTCCTTACTTATGTCATATCAAATTCCATATCTTAATAAAGTCCTTATTATATTCCTTCATTGCAGACCAGTGTGCAGAGTCCAGCCTGAAGGTGAAGATGAGTTGGAGTGTTTCTGTTAAACAGGAACCTGAAAACCACCTGGACATCAGTACGTTTCATGCCTTCTCTTCTCTTCTCTTCTCTTCTCTTCTCTTCTCTTCTCTTCTCTTCTCTTCTCTTCTCTTCTCTTCTCTCGCTGTCTCTCTTAGAGAGAATGTTTGCAGGAAATGGCTTTTTTTAATGCATGAGAATAGACTCATGATTTGGAACTACCAAAGCTATAACACAGAGGAAACACTGCATAAAATAACAAAGTACAAACCTTTAATGTTTTTTCTCTCATTTTATCTTTTTATTCTCCCCTAGACTTGGTTTCCCTCCCTGTGTGTAAAGAGGAGCTTTTCCCTGAACATCAGGAGGGGAGTCCCAGTCTGGAGGAACCACAACCTCCACAGATTAAAGAGGAACAGGAAGAGCTTCTACAAGAGGAGGCTGATGGATCAACGTTGACAGTGAAAAGTGAAGGTGATGATGAAAACAGAGAGACAGAGGCTGTAGCCAGCACCTCAACTGAACACATGAAAACACAAGCTGATGTAGAGGACTGTGGAACATCACAACCAACTAGTGGTGACCAGCTCCTCTCTCCACACTGTTCTCAATCTGACATCACTGAAGACAGTGATGAGTGGGAGGAGACCAGGGAAGTTGTAAACACACTGGATTCACACAAGACACACAATGTGGAAGGACAAACATTGTCTTTAAGCCACAAGCTGTCCCAGGATCTGCCATTGTCAAAACAAACTCACTCCAAGAACAGCCACACAGGGAAGAAAAGTTTTAGTTGTACGGTGTGTGGCAAAATGTTTAATCGCAATGAACATCTGAAGAGGCACACTGTTGTTCATACAGGGGAAAAACCCTTTACTTGTACAGTTTGTGGTAAAGGCAACGGTCAAAGTGTTCATTTAAAAAAACACATGATGACTCATACAGGGGAAAAACCCTTTGCTTGTACAGTTTGTGGTAAAGGCTTTGGTCAAAGTAATCATTTAAAACCACACATGATGACTCATACAGGGGAAAAACCCTTTACTTGTACAGTTTGTGGTAAAGGATTTGTTACAAGTGGTCTTTTAAAAACACACATGAGGACTCATACAGGGGAAAAGCCCTTTACTTGCACAGTTTGTGGTAAAGGCTGTGGTCAGAGTGGTGATTTAAAAGCACACATGAGGACTCATACAGGGGAAAAACCCTTTACTTGTACAGTTTGTGGTAAAGCCTTTAGTGAAAGTGGTAGTGTAAAAGTACACATGAGAACTCATACAGGTGAAAAACCGTTTACTTGTACAGTTTGTGGTAAAGGCTGTGTTCATAGTGGTGAGTTAAAAGTACACATGAGGACTCATACAGGGGAGAAACCGTTTACTTGTACAGTTTGTGGTAAAGGCTACGGTCAAAGTGTTCATTTAAAAACACACATGATGACTCATACAGGGAAAAAACCCTTTGCTTGTACAGTTTGTGGTAAAGCCTTTTGTGAAAGTGGTAATTTAAAAACACACATGAGAACTCATACAGGGGAAAAACCCTTTACTTGTACAGTTTGTGGTAAAGCTTTTAGTCTAAATAATAATCTAAAAGCACACATGAGGACTCACATAGGGGAAAAGCATACAGGTTAAAACACCTTTACTTGTGCAGTTTGTGGTACGCTCCATGGATTTATTTTGTCACTTGGCTTCTCAGTCTGGACAGCTTCCTTTCTCCAAGGGGAGGTGAGACATAAGCTGAATTCCAATCCGAAGGGTTTGCACTTTGAAGTGCGCATTTGAAGGGCTATGACGTCACTGGTCACAGATCTACAAGCTCACAATGCATCGCAACGCAACGCATTGTGAGCTTGTAGATTGCTATTTGGCGCGACCCAGTGACGTCATAGCCCTTCAAATGCGCACTTCAAAGTGCGAACCCTTCGGATTGGAATTCAGCTATAGAATGCGAGTGGAATCCAATCGTGGCTTCTTATTGGTCTGTGGTGGGGGTGGGACAAATACACCAGTGTGTATTGGCTGGCTGATGACGTAGCTACCCTAATCTACTCTTATTTGTTGGAACAACGTCCAATCAGCAACAACGTCGCCTCCGTCAAAACTGATATAAGAGTCAACTGAATGATGGCCAGACTGAGAAGTGAAATGATAAAACTGATCCAGTTTAAAACTGATAATAGCCGATTTAAGGGGCAAACGTCTACTTTGTCTTTTGGGTCTTGAGCTACAAAGTTTGGAACAGCTGCTATAGGCTATTATATTCATCAAAATAGCATAAAAATGACACCAAAATCGTCATGAAGATTCATTTCATATTATGCATATCGGATGCGTTTCGGCCCGGCGGCCTTCGAGTTTTGAAATGCTGAGGAAGGCGTTTTTTCATCCCAGTTACCCAGTGATTTCCGTGGCCAAATAATATAGGCCTACACATTAATTTGGGGGTCCTTGACGTTAATTATGTTTGAGAACCACGGATCCTTAATATCACCAGGGGCCATTCTAAGATGAAAGACTGGAGGCATGTTTTGAAATATAGATGATATAATCAAATACAATTATTATTGTGCGTGTTTGCGTGTTACATGGTCCTTGTATGGTCACACATAAATGTTACCCCACATTCATTGGTGATGATCCATTTGCACTCTATGTTGGTATAGATCCATTTGTCTTTATCCACATGTGCGGTGTGGGGTATTCCTACACAGCTGTATCAAAGGAAATGAAACAGAGTTACAGTTAATATTTTAAACAGGATACTGTGTCATTAAACATGCAGTATAAAACGTAGTATAATTCCTTGAGTGTTGACTGTGAATTCATGTATTCACATGTAGCTCATTCAGTTTGTTCAGCTTTCATCTCAAAACATCCCAAGTATCTCTGGTCAGTTATAATTCTCTCAACAAACACTTGGGGCCCTATTTTTGACCATCCTAAACCCTAAATCCCTAAACCTCTTTACCATTTTGAAAAACATTTTTTTTAAAAGTTCAAATCGCTGATCTACAACTAGCTGATGTACAGCTACCGTATATAAACAAACAATCAGGATTTGACGGTGCCTGAGCAGCAAGAGGCATGCACAGGAGAAGCGGACCAGAACATGATCTACAAGCTCACAACATGTCGATGTAGATCGGCTATTTTGAGTATTAAAAACAATATAATCAAAATAGTAACAATGCAAAGAAGTTTATGGGTTTAGGATTTAGCATGGGCGAAAATGGGGCCCTTGGTCTCAAAATATAATTGATTGTGGACTCCGATGCAACTTATCAGTGTTAAGATTATTTTCTAGGGGATGTTTTTTTTGTTTGTTTTTTTCACTCATAATAATGTCCATTGTAATCTACATGTGAGCCTCTGTGCTACTTCTATTTGAAAATGTAATACACATATTTGAAAAGAAAGATTATACTAAGATCCCAATGGCAGTTATTTTTGACACTTCTAGTTTTTCCCCCTGAAATGACACCTCTCTCTGGTTCCGATTTAAACAATTTGCTTCTCGAAATAAATGGCAATTTAAAACTTGACTGAATTAAAGAATTCATTGTTTCCGCTAATCAATTCAAAATTTATGTAAAAAATATCAACAAAACATGTTGATATATACATTTTGAATGGATGCTGTAATTCTATTGATCTGTTACAGAGGATTAAATTACTAAGCAGTTTTTTCTTTGAAATTATATTTTAAGTCTGTTTAAAAAGGATGTACTTTACCATTCACTTAGTCAGGGGACTTGATTACTTCATAGACATCTGTGTTGCCTAAAGGTAAACAAGCATTAATTTGGTGCTTATACATGTTATTTCAATTTAATTAATTCCATTAATTCATATTAAAAATAACCAGATGTCAGAAATGTTCTTGACCGATGTGATTGGTTTAAAGACTGACCATGCTGGTGGGCAGTACACATGATCAGTAACTCCACTTTGATTGGTCCTCTGGTCTGCAGCTGAGCCCTGATTGGGGTCCTCATACTCAATGGGCCTATTATTAAAATAAAATAAACATTTATCAGAAATGGCGTAATCAAGATGTAATCTACTGCTGTCATGCATGTTGATGAATAGACAGAGTATTGTACTTACGTGATATAATCTGGATCTGTAAATTAAAAACATTATTTAAATCAAATAAAAACAATTAATATAAGTTATTTGTCAGTATTTTTTCTTCATGTTAAAGCAATAGGACACTTTATCAGAGGTTTGTTTTGGTTGTTTAACTACCTTGTCATGGAGAAACTAGTCCAATTAGGGAGATTGCTGCATCACACAGGTGATTAGAAATGAACTAGCCTGGGAACGATGCAAATTGGGAGCGATGCAAATAAGGAATGCATGTCCTGCTGTTATATGCAATACTCGTTATACCCATTGGGTGGTTCTGGGAAGTCTTTGTGCAATCACAAACATCTGGGGGGTAGCTAGTCTTCATACCCAATCCAATGACACCTAGATCAGATTATTTTTCATTGACATCAGCAAAAATCTTGGGCTGCCAGCATTAACAGCCAATAGCCACTTTTCCTTGGTAAATTCTAGTCTGCAAGAGCTTATGATTTGTTGTCATATCTCGAGAACTGTGTGACCATTGGTCATATAACTTGGTGTTCTGTGTTCAGATAACCGAGGCCGTTCCAATGGCACCATGAACTGTACCATAACAAAAAATAAAAATAAAATAAATACAATTGTAGATCTGCTGCTTTTGTGGACAAACAGCCGGCCATATCTCGAGTTGAGAAGTAACTGTGCCTTGTATCTTGCATTGCTGGATTCAGCATTCAAATGCCTTTCCAATTTGTATTTTAGCCTTTCATAGGAACAGGGGGGGTTTGTTTTTCATTTGTGTGTGTGTGTGTGTGTGTGTGTGTGTGTGTGTGTGTGTGTGTGTGTGTGTGTGTGTGTGTGTGTGTGTGTGTGTGTGTGTGTGTGTGTGTGTGTGTGTGTGTGTGCGTGCGTGCGTGCGTGCGTGCGTGCGTGCGTGCGTGCGTGCGTGCGCACGAAATAGAAATATTAATATCAATAATTTAACGTTAAGACAGACAACCCGGTTCGAGAGTGGTGTCTTCGGATCGGTCTCGGTGAGACGGACGCAATGGCACCTTCCTGGTTTACGTAGGACTAAGGGAACCAGAGAAAGGCAATGGGGATGTTCTCAAAGAAATATACAGCAAATGTGCTGGGGAATTTGTTGGTTGAAAAACTGAAACTAAAATAATCATAAAGAAATCTAAATATGGGCCTAAAAATGAACGGACAGTTTCCTTGTACTCAGGGGAGTAAGGTGCACCCAGCTGTGCAGTGAATGTGAATGACAATATTGATGAATATATTCAATATATTAATATATTAAAAATAAGATTTTTATGAAAAAGTGAAAAAATGTTAATAAGGGCGCTGCGACGTTGAGGAAGTGACGGCTAAGACGTCCTCGGAATTCCGAACGCAATGGTGCGCCATTCAACGACGCCGGACGCACCATTCGGCCGGTATCGCACATTCCCCACCGAAAAAAATGAAAGAATAGCATTTATGCTGAATTTTTAATAACTTCCCGGAAAGAAATTCTTCCATACAAAAATGTTATTTGCATTACGATCGCGTCGTCGAAATACATATATAACTCGTTTGATTCACTTTGGGAAGTTTGGGGCGTGATAACTGTTATGTTATGTTATTACTACTCATACATATGTTGTTTTGCATATTATTGTAGGCCTATTGTCTTTTGTCATTGAAAGTCTTGATGAACTGAATACAAAGGAATGCAATGGAAATGAGCCCTGGCTTTTTAGTTTTTTCTTTTTTTTACAATGTCGTCAATTAAATGAAGTCCCCTCACATCTGTGGGCAAATTACATCCTGCACATAATTCCACATCAAACTCTGCTCTGAGTCTAATGATCATTACATCCTGATGTGAAAGAAAATGTGTCAAAAGAATAAAACATGACGGTTGTTATGCAGTTCTTTCTTTTTCTTTTTACCCCTTGTTCTCCCCAATGTAGTAGTTATGCCAAATGATTCTTCCCCACACTCATTTCTCTCTTTTCACTGCTGTTGTATCCTACTGACTCACTAGTGCAGGGGTTTTCAAAGTGGGTGACGGGGCACCCTGGGGTGCCGCGACAGCAGTCCAGGGGTGCCGCGAGATCATTTGATGATATTTGGAATTTACTCCAATTATTACTTAATTAACAATATATATATTTAGTATAATTTTAAACTTGAAGTAGGCCTACAGAGCAATTTTCAGTCAGTTCTCAGTCTTAACCAAAATGGCTATTATCTCGCAACATAATCACTAAAATATGCTATAAACATAAGGTGCTGGGAGTGAAAATTGTGAAGATAATGTAGGGGTGCCTCGGATGAAAAGAATATTTATAGGGGTGCCCTGAGCCAAAACAGTTTGGGAATCCCTGCACGAGTGAATCAGTCTGTCAGTCATTCAGTGACAGTTACACATCTCCTCCACCAGGGGGCGAAAGGCATTAAAGCAACAGTGCCTGGATCCATTATTGCGCATGCGCTAAACACGTTGATCCGGAAGCCGGATCTTCCGGAAGTAGAATGTTTCTGGCGTGGCGTTTCCACAACAAAGGAACTGTTGGTGTTTCATGGTGGTTTTGGGACGCGACCAACAAACCTAAGCATAACGGTGGTTGCCGGGGGGCAAGGAGCTCCGCTGTGTTCACTTGGACCGCGCGGAGGTGCCGAAAGTCGGGGGTCGAAGATGTACTATTCTGTCCCTATCAGGACATAACTCGGACGGACTTTGCAACGCTCCACACGGAGACTCGCTCGCTTTAGCTCGGCGGCGGTGTCTCACGTGGATCAAGTCCGCTTGAGTGTTGGTGTTTAGTTTCATGGTGGTTGGGGCACAGCGCGTGGTGAAAAGCTTCTCATGTTAAAAGGAGTTAAAACGCTTCAAATGGAGTCTGTACGGCTGAAGATAAATGAACACATGACGTCGGTGGGAGAGGAGATATTGTGTGTTTTGGAAAAGCAACAAAGTGTTGATGTTTGTGGCGTGAAGCTCGATGTCAGAGTGTTTGTGTTGGAGCGCCTCCGTGCGGCCGCAGAGGTCATGTGCAACCTCTTCCAGAGAGAGATGGAGACATTACACAACACCCAACTACACACTGCAGGTATGTCTGTTACACACACAACACCACACTACACACTGCAGGTATGTCTGTTACACACACAACACCACACTACACACTGCAGGTATGTCTGTTACACACACAACTACACACTGCAGGTATGTCTGTTACACACACAACACCACACTACACACTGCAGGTATGTCTGTTACACACACAGCACCACACTACACACATTGCAGGTATGTCTGTTACACACCCATAACCCAACTACACACTGCAGTGTCTGTTACACTTAAACATACCTGTCTCAGAAGCTTAATTTCAAATATAAAGTGCTTATTCCATGGCCATATATGTTGTCTCTGATTCTCTACGGGTGGGTACAAGTAACCGTATCTTCAGTAGTGTTCAATAAAAATGCATTTTAATCTGAATGGTGGCCATTTTCGGCATATTTCCTCCATATGTTTCAACTGATTGATTGATTGAAGACTTTATTAGAAGTTTGCATAGGAAAAGGTACAGTTTCATGGCGGTACAGTTCACTGGTACAAGGTCTACTAAAAGGAGATCCTAGAAAAGACTAAGCTTATTTCCACAGGAAACCATTTAAGTATCTCATATAACACTGAATGACAGACGAACTAAGCAACCCTATCGGTTGGGGTTGTTTCGAGGTCCCAGTAGACAGAGGCTAACCTGCCGACGCGAGTGAATGCTAACCTGCTCATGCAGGTGAATGCTAACCCAAAGCCTAAACCATAACATTAAGCTTAAACCTAACCCCTACCCTTACCCTTACCCTACTGGGATTTCGAAACAATAGAAATATCGAGATTCTGCCTTTGGTTGGGCAGGTGTACGGCACTCTGAAATGGCCACTCTTTATTGAAAGATACGGAAGATAAGGGCGGCAGTGGCTCATGGGTAGAGAAACCGTCATTAGAACACAGAGGGTTCCCGAAGGATTCCCAGTTTGATCCCGGACTCCCTCAGAGTTGGTGTTGAAGAGTCCTTGAGCAAGAACCTCTGGTTGCTCCCGATGAGCAGGTTGGTGCCTTGAATGGGTGAATGTAAATCTATGTAAAGCGCTTTGGATAAAGTCGCTATAAAAATGCACCATTTACCATTTAAGGGTACTTCTGCGGGCCTGAAGAGAATTGTAGAATCAGTGGTCATCGAGTAAGCACTTTATATTTCATATATTTATATTTATAGATCAGGCTTTTGCTGTGGTAGCCTATATCCCTACTCTCTCTCATAATGTTCATAGGGCTCAATAGTGGGCACGTTTGTCCCACTACAACCAGACAGGTTAAAAGTATCAATGTAATTTCCAACAACCTCTTGAATAATAAAAAAAAAGCTGAAACTACCGAACGAAACCACTTTGCACAGTGAAATCGATGGTTAGTTAATCGAAGGATAGTCGTAAGTTGTAACTCATGACATGAGTTTTGTTTGTAGTAGTCCCATACATACATCATTGTGTTCATGCTTAGCTGTACACTTCTCAAAATGAAAATCAAAACATATCGGGCGAGACTGATTCATCAACAAAAGAAGTCATGCCCATATGGGCTGTCCAGATATGGGCATGAAAGGGACAAGGACTGACAGATATGTATGGTCATATCAGTTGGATTGGCGGTGTGACAGAGGTGTGAGTGCTCCATTGTGGCCCAAACTCTTGACCTATAGCAGCGAAAATAGCTTACATCAGGATGGGGACAATTAATGTATCTCTTAGAACAAGTAGTGACTGATCCTTTCAACTGAACAAAACATACTAAACGTCTATAGTTTGATTTGATTACGTCATGGTATAATATACGGTTGCTGCATGGTAACCAAAAGTTCTTTCTACTGGTGATTTCCACAGAGCACCACAGGGAGAGGTCTACAGAGTCTAGAGAGATGGCCTCCCAAACATATTCAACGTTGTCAGAGGAACAGCGAGAGATGGACAAGGGACGTGGACTGTTGGATGCAACAATGCAACCTGTAGTGAAGTTGTACAGGATAGGTATGTAGTGTTTTATTTACTTTACAACCTGTAGTAATGTTGTACAGGATAGGTTTGTAGTGTGTTAACTCATTCCCCGTCTCCCCCGATAGTCCCGAGAAAATCCCAATGTCGTTCCCCGCCAGGCCCGATAGTCCCTAGAATTTGCTTTTATATAATGTAATGTTTAATTACACTCTTCCCCAGCCCGTGACAAAGTTTGAGCCTTCTGTCATAAAGGGAACCAACAATATCACTCATCAAAGTGAAAACAAGAGTGTAATAATGTATAAATCTCAATAAAAATGAATAAAACTCTCAATAAACCACAGTGAATGCATTTAGCGTGGCAGAGCGCAGCCCGCAGAGTGCAATCAGTGGCACACTGGGCACACACATGTAGAGGGATGTGGGGCA
The DNA here is from genome assembly GCF_963921795.1 of Nannobrachium achirus. Classification (NCBI taxonomy): domain Eukaryota; kingdom Metazoa; phylum Chordata; class Actinopteri; order Myctophiformes; family Myctophidae; genus Nannobrachium; species Nannobrachium achirus. Next base: position 71,769,690 of record NC_137813.1, read on the forward strand.
GGGATCTGCAGAGAATATTTAGAGAGGCAGGGGCTGACATTTCTAAAGGGGCCTTTTGGTGGACACTTCTCTTGAATGCAGCCCTCAGGGGCAGGGGCTCAAGGCCCCTTTGATGCCTATGTGTGTACATGCCTGGTGCACTGGTGCACGCTGGCAGAAGCGACAACATAAACGGAGCAGCTGCATCTGAGACCATTCTGCACAAATCAAACAAAATCCAGTAAAATGTTCAATTGGAAAGCCATGAACTGCCACACAACACACAGCTCCATACCCCCCCCCCCCCCCCCCCCCCATAGTCTCCACGACAAAATATTATGTCCCAGCCAGACAGCAAGATCAGAGCAGGGCGTCACAAGGGAAAAGTGGGACTGAGTCTGAGTTACTAGGGCCCAAGGTGGAAGGGGCTTCATTATTTTATACTTTTGCTATTGAAAAATAGCAGATCTACAAGCTTGCAGCGCGACACTCGGTGCCATGCTGTGAGCTTGTATATATCTATTTTTGAAATCCCCCTATGTAGAAAATTCATGGGGGGCCCGCAGTGAATCCTTGTACCCAGGGCCCAGCACCGACACCCAGTTGGAACAGATCCTCAGCCCACTACAAACACACGTATAGAAAGCCTGGTGAGGCGAGGTTACAAACAACACAATCACCTACTGGACAAGATGCAGCGCCGTCGGCCGGTCCAGTCGACCACCAACCGATCTTCAAGCCCTGCTACGGGAGTGGAGAGGAGAAAATACCCCCCCCCCCCCCCCCCCCCCCCGGCGGAGTCCTCAATCAGGCGACCATTGTCTGAAGAAAAGCAACGTGTCGCGTCCATATAACTTCCATCGGTATGTAACAAAACTGGTGAAAATAGCAGATCTGCAAGCACACAACGCCTCGCATCCATGGAGCCTGATGGGAGGAGGAGTTCTAGGTGTATTATATTCCAGTTCTCACGAAAGGTTCGCGTCCAAACTCCCAGCGGTGTAACAAAAAAAAGGAGTGAAAATAGCAGATCTACAACGCGTCGCGACGAGTGGAATCCAACGAGGAAGAAACGCAAACACGGCGATCGTCATTGTCAGTAAGTTTACTGTTGTTGTTTCCGTCCAAGCCTAAACTGCTTTTCTTCCTCCTCACTTGGCTGATGCTGCTGCGTGTGTGCACGCGCAATCGCGCATGTGCGCGTGTTTGAGGCGCGCCGCGCAACGGCGCAAGTGCTTGCAGCCTGAAGGAAGGAAACGCGCCTGGAGAAATATCACCACTGGGCGTGTGATCGCTGCAGTCTGTTCCGTTCTAAAGCCCGCCTACTGTATCCGGTTATGTAACACTCACATGCATGCAAGAAACGTTTCCGCATCCGGTATAGACCCAGGCCGGATCAGCAACAAGCAGAGTAACTTGATTCCATCAGTTCTCTACCAGGCCACTGAGCAGGGGCGTCAATTGGGTATGGCAGGGGTATGCAGCTGCCATACCTTGGCTACAGGGGGAAATAATAAAAATGTACTTTTCATCGTGCCTGTTGCTAAGGTATGGCAACATGACTGGTGTCTAGTCATGTTGCCATACCTTACCTTTTTCTGAACTGACGCCACTGCCACTGAGGCCAGCCAGCAGTTTGCGCACATCAACAGAGCATGAGAGCGATTCAATTCAAAGGAACGTTATTGGCATGAGAAAACATAGGTTACGTTTACATCGCCAAAGCAAGTGCCACAAATAAATAAAAACAGTTGAATATGGGGAACATATTTACAGTTATACACATAGGCCTTGCCTTATATAAAGTTATAAGTGTGTGTGTGTGTGTGTGTGTGTGTGTGTGTGTGTGTGTGTGTGTGTGTGTGTGTGTGTGTGTGTGTGTGTGTGTGTGTGTGTGTGTGTGTGTGTCAAAATGTGATCTGTGCAAAATAAAACACTTGAATGTTGAATAAAAGGTAAAAAGCTTATTTCTATTTGTGTGAAGTCAGTATGACGCCCTAAGGGCAAGAGGTGACCTATTACAGCCCTATTACACTATTCCAGTTATTGCCCTATTACACAATTACACTTATTACACTAGTACACTTATCTGATAAGTGCCTGACGCCATAAATACAAATATTAATTATCCACTTGAAAAGCGATCGATCACAAAAAGGTCAATATCTCCAGTTTTTTCAATTATAGCTGGATTTTGGTCAAAAATGGCTATTTTGAGATGGCTGCAACTATAGAAAAAAAAGCTTTTTATTTTTTTTTTATTTTTTTTGGTGAGACTAGAGGTTGTCCTCTTTCATTTCAGGTACTGTATGACATTGTCGAAAAAACACAGAATTTAGGAAAAATGTCAATATAAAAAAAATATATACATTTCTTTATTAAACAAAATGGCAGGAGAGCCATACAGTCAATGTTAAAATGGCGGCCAATGTGTTAATGAATACAAGAATTCAAGCCCAAAACACGCTTGCCCCGTGTCAAATGCTGGCGATATTGCAATGTGCAGCACCAGGTATTCCTAAAAGCAACCTCTATGTCTACGTCTAAACTTATTCCTAAACTTAACCTTAGTAAAACTAGGTCTAAACCAAACCTTATTCTTAAACGTAACTTCAGTAAAACTATGCTTAAAACCTTATTCCTAAACCTCTGAAAACTATTCCTTCTTTGGAAAAAATGGGAGTGTGTTTTGGGTTAGGGTTTGAGTTTTCTGGTTACCCTTAATTCTTATGACAATTATTGTGACCGAAAGTCGCATATACTCTGAAGAACCGTGTCGCTTGAGTGACCTTCCTTCCGTATCCTCTGTGATGTCAGTGTGATGTCAGCGAGTTGTGACATCACTTCCTGTACAGGGCGGCTACACGAAATGTGGATAACACTATATATGGAGATAGTCAATGGCTGTCTGTCTGACTGTCTGTACAGGAAGTGATGTCACATGACATGCCCATATATGAGTCCTTCTGTACCACATCTCCATGTTTAGGCAAACTCCACACAGAAAGGCCCTATCGCCCACCCAACCTAGGGTGTGAGCGATAGGGCCTTTCTGTGTGGAGTTTGCATGTTCTCCCCGTGTCTCCTAGGGTTGATACCCTCACAAAAACATGAACAAACTCCCCCCAGAATGACAACAACTAGAATCGTCAGAGAAACGCTGTGGTTGGCCAGATGGTCAAGAATTGGCGCGACCTCGCCCTTTAGGGCGAGGTTGCATGTCACCCTGAGGTCGCATTCCACCCTCAGGTGTCTTACTAGTTAGTGGCCAAGGGCCACGAAGTGGCCAAGCCCTTGGCCACTTATAGATATTGGACTTCATCTCCTTCTTCCGCCACTTTTTCTCTAGCGGCTAGACCGTGCAGTCGCTTTTTACGAAACTCGGCAGTATGGCAGAGGACTATGCCAAACGGCTAAAACGCGAAGCTCGCAACAATCGGCCAAAGGGTGGCGCTGTAGGAAGCCTTTGAAAAATGCCAACTTTGAACAGGTGTAGCTCATGCCCTGTTTCAGGTACAGCAATGAAACCTGTATACACTTATGCGTCTCCTCATGCCGAACAACGTTTACGCTCTGACTTTTGACCTCTGACCTTTACTTCTCCCACAATTTTGAATTATATGAAAAACAGTCAAAATGTATCTCCTCCTGGGATTTTCGCGTAACGTGCGCGAAACTTTTTTTACATGAACTTTGGACCAATACGGTCTGAGAAGTTAGGCGGATTTTCTTTAAAGCGAAACGTTATTTTTTAATAATTCACTCAATGTTGCAGTTATATGCAAATTATTCTTCTGCCTCTAAATCATACATGCAAAGTGACACGTTCATGGCATTTGGCAAATATGTAGAGGGTTAGTCCAAATATCACTGAAAGCAATCTTACTCCAATTGGCCAAAGGGGAGCGCTATACGAAGCGTTTGAAAACTCAAACTTTAAAGGGGCATAAGTCATGCCTCGTTTCGTTTGAAGACATGCAACTTGCTTACACGCGTGCCTTGACTCAAGCGGAAGACATCTGTGTCTTTGTTAAGTAAGCTCCGCCCTTAGATTTTCCGCCATTTTGAGCAGTTTGTAAAACACTTAAACCCGCCTTTATTCCGGAACTTTCGCGTCACGTGCACGGAACTTTTTTTACATGAACTTTGGACCAATATCTAAAGATCTGTCAGATCGGATTTTTTAAAAATTGAAGCATGCTTTTTTAATAATTCAATGCATATTGCAAGTATTATGCAAATTATTCTTCTGCCTCTAAAACATACATGCAAAGTAACATTTTCATGATGAACTACTGTAGAGGGTAAGTCCAAATATCACTGAAACCAAAAATAATCATATTTGAACTGGGGACCCCCCACCCTGACGTGAGTAGGGTTTTCCCATGATCTGACCCCCCATACAGACCTGGTTGCTTATTTCTCTCGTAAAATCTGGCAATACCGGTTGTTGCCTGCTCATCGGGTGAATGGGTAAATGTGAAACGCGCTGTAAAGCACTTTGGAGAAAGGCGGTATATAAATGCAGTTCCATTTACCATTGGAACAAGATGGAGTCTAATAATAGTGTGGCATCCATGGGGACCTCCAGCATCACGTTGTTGATGATGTCAAGTCTTCAAAGGAGCTGCAAACACACACTGGTCCCTTTGAGGTGCTTTGAGGTGCTGGCCAATTGGTAATAACACACTGAAAACAAGCTCACGTTTATTTAAGGACAGGGAATAATAACGACGTAAATGTAATTAGAGAAGCACTCGGCTGGGTGATGCTAAAAACAGAATTTCCCCGGTGGGATGAAATAGGCCTAGTTATTATTATTAGTGGCCAAGGCCACGAAGTGGCAAATGGCCACTCATTGATATTGGACTTCATCATTAGTGGCCAAGGCCACGAAGTGGCAAATGGCCACTCATTGTTATTGGACTTCATCATAACTATTATTAGTGGCCAAGGGCCACGAAGTGGCCAAGCCCTTGGCCACTTATAGATATTGGACTTCATCTCCTTCTTCCGCCACTTTTTCTCTAGCGGCTAGACCGTGCAGTCGCTTTTTACGAAACTCGGCAGTATGGCAGAGGACTATGCCAAACGGCTAAAACGCGAAGCTCGCAACAATCGGCCAAAGGGTGGCGCTGTAGGAAGCCTTTGAAAAATGCCAACTTTGAACAGGTGTAGCTCATGCCCTGTTTCAGGTACAGCAATGAAACCTGTATACACTTATGCGTCTCCTCATGCCGAACAACGTTTACGCTCTGACTTTTGACCTCTGACCTTTACTTCTCCCACAATTTTGAATTATATGAAAAACAGTCAAAATGTATCTCCTCCTGGGATTTTCGCGTAACGTGCGCGAAACTTTTTTTACATGAACTTTGGACCAATACGGTCTGAGAAGTTAGGCGGATTTTCTTTAAAGCGAAACGTTATTTTTTAATAATTCACTCAATGTTGCAGTTATATGCAAATTATTCTTCTGCCTCTAAATCATACATGCAAAGTGACACGTTCATGGCATTTGGCAAATATGTAGAGGGTTAGTCCAAATATCACTGAAAGCAATCTTACTCCAATTGGCCAAAGGGGAGCGCTATACGAAGCGTTTGAAAACTCAAACTTTAAAGGGGCATAAGTCATGCCTCGTTTCGTTTGAAGACATGCAACTTGCTTACACGCGTGCCTTGACTCAAGCGGAAGACATCTGTGTCTTTGTTAAGTAAGCTCCGCCCTTAGATTTTCCGCCATTTTGAGCAGTTTGTAAAACACTTAAACCCGCCTTTATTCCGGAACTTTCGCGTCACGTGCACGGAACTTTTTTTACATGAACTTTGGACCAATATCTAAAGATCTGTCAGATCGGATTTTTTAAAAATTGAAGCATGCTTTTTTAATAATTCAATGCATATTGCAAGTATTATGCAAATTATTCTTCTGCCTCTAAAACATACATGCAAAGTAACATTTTCATGATGAACTACTGTAGAGGGTAAGTCCAAATATCACTGAAACCAAAAATAATCATATTTGAACTGGGGACCCCCCACCCTGACGTGAGTAGGGTTTTCCCATGATCTGGGCCTTAGGTTAGATGCAGAATAGAGCTGGGACGTTCGCGAACGAATCGAATCTTTTGAACGGCTCTTTGAAGTGAACGTTGGGATCCGGTTTGCGCAGTAGAGAGCCGTTCATTTGGGGGTGAGACCCCCTCCCCCCAATTCAACATCTCCTTGCTACTCCACTGAGTACTGACTGAGTACAGTGAGTGAGTGAGAGAGAGAGAACAAGTGGAGGAGCGAGTTCATTGTTGCCTGCTTGTTTTTTTTGTGTTTTATGAATAACAAAAGTCAAGGTAGCTTAATTTACACACACATTTTATGAAAAGGGTAAATACTAAATTGTGATCTCAACTGTCAGCAGAGGAATGTGGTGCCACCTTGTGGATTCATGTTCAAATATACAAGGAGCCAAATGAGCCAGTCTTTTGAACGGCTCTTTTTAGTGAGCCAGATCGATGGTACTGTCTCACTTCAAAGAGCCATAAATCCCACCTCTAATGCAGAATGGTTAGGCACAGGTGTGTGTGTGTGTGTGTGTGTGTGTGTGTGTGTGTGCGTGCGTGCTCAGTGTGTTTGGAAGCATGGTTGATGCTGCTGGCAAATTATTCTTCTGCCTCTAAAACATACATTCAAAGTCACATTTTAATCACACTTTGCAATAATGTAGGTTAGTGCACTGTGCACTTGTGCACTTGTAACCCACGGTTCAGCGGGAATTACAGTCATTTTATTTTATTTTTCAAATGGAATATATTCTTATTTTTCACATGCAATGTTTTGACCACGGTCCCTGAGTCGCAGCTGCCGAGCATTCGTAATCACCACACCCTGTATAAAGCCAGCCTTTTTTCAGTTTGTTCCGTAACCTCATTGGAGCTGCTGCAGGTTTGTACACATTTCATTTCAAGACTATTCCAATTTCTAACAGCATTACTCCATTTATATTTAACCCACACTATATTGCTTTTAGATCCACCTGACCAACTCTGATATTGACACTGAGGCTGCGTGACTAAGACAATTGGTAAGTGAACATGTGGCTCGGAAATGTTTGTTTCTGGTTTTGGGATTGGAATGTAAAAAGATTCATTTCGGTAATTATTGCTTGTAGATAAGCAGATTTGTCGACTATTTTGTTTTAAGCTTGTAGATCGGCTGATTAGTTGATTTTTTTTTTGTTATCGTTTTTTTGCCTGAACTGAATCTAATTGTTTGGTTTTCAGAAAAACTACATTTCCCAGAATGCAGCAGCTAAGATGGTTGCTTGTTGGGCGTCGGCCGATTGAATCCATCTGAACAGTTTGAGCAAAACACTGCTGAGTTGAGGAGGCTGTGTGCTGCTCTGTTAACCTGTAAGACTGTTTGCTTGTGTTTTGTATGGTCTCTTTTACCGTTTTACTGTGTTATTTTGGTTCTATGGTTTACAGTGAGAATGTGTTTTATATTGTCAGGAGTGTTTAGTTGTGGATGATTGCCTGTGTCCACTATTGTTTGGGGTGTGGCCTCATCTCTTTCTTTAATGTAAGCATTTAACTAAAGAGATGTGAGTATTATTGCGACTGTTAGGTCGCAGTTACTATCGAAACCTCCACCGGCTGTCACTCTGTCCGTGTGACATCATACTTTTGCCCTATTCATATCTCCGCTACCATTGCCCCCTATCCATGCCAAACTTTGCACACACTCCTTGGCTGCCTGATTTCTCATATGGCCCTCCAGCGCCACCATGAGGCCGATTCTTGCAAAACATTTTTCAACACTGCTCCTACAGATTTTGGCCTAAAATCACGCAAATTGGATGGCAAATCACAACCTCCAAATCAGCAGATCTGTTGACTTTATTTTGTTTTAACCTTGTAGATCGGCTGATTAGTTGATTTTTCTTTTCTTTTTTTTATCCAGGCCCTGTTTTTTGCATGTGAACTGAATCTAACTGATGGCTTTGTTGGTTTTCAGAAAAAATACATTTCCCAGAATGCAGCAGCTAAGATGGCTGCTTGTTGCAATCAGTTTGATTTGTCAGCACCTGGCCGCAACACAGCTTCTCCGAGTCAGGCAATCCAAATGTTTTTGCTCTTAACCACCGAGCTCTGCTTCACTGTGTAGCTGGCTCTCGAAGGGACTCTTCCATCGAGCAGTAAAGCAAAACTCCACTATGTTCTCCTCTGTCGCACATTTGCTCTGTATTTTGCCACATTGCTAATGGTGGTTCTATCTGTTCCCATTGTAGGCAAATTAGGAGCTGCATCTGAATCTTGGAAGAGAAATGGCATGTGTTAATGGAAGCAACGGCATACTGTGAAACATGTGTTTCGAATGTAACCCCTGTTTGTTAAGTTCTGGAAAGAAGCATATTTTGAGTTAAAAGCCCCGGTTTTGGGAAGAACTTTATTTCATGTTTTAGGGGAACGCCCCATTGAATAAAACAACGCTTATTGCGTTTTCACCTTGAGAACTGTTTCCGTGTGCTGGTTTGGGTTCAGACTTCACAATACTTAATGTTTAAAAACTTTATTTGAAGACGTTTACTACTTGAATTATTTGAAAACATAACCCTCTGTTTTGAAGGTTTACAACCTGATGACCAACTCTTCAACAAAGACAACTAATGAAAAAGTTGGAAAATAAAGATATTGAGTTAAAACCTTGAGGAGTTCTTTGGAACTATTTTATGTCTGTTGCATATAGTCTTTTGCATACATGTTGTGTAGAGGTCAATTTGTGCTTTTACCAATAACTATGCCGATTAGTGTAAAATCGGCAGAGTCTGTCATTTATAGCGCCACCAGAAGGCCGAAAACGCATTCTTCGATATTACTCCTTCAGATTTTATCCGATAATCACACAAATGGGCACACAGTATCTCTACAGTGATGTAATCATGACGGATTTGTCCAATATCATATTCTATCTAATTGGCTAACATTGTATTCCAAGGTTTGCAGGATTGCTCCTTTTTGAACAAAATGTCTCAAACGCAGCCTGCTATTTGTGTGAGATATTGCAGCACATTCCTACTAGGCCAAGGAACAGATGCCACCCTTCTCACATTGGCCTGTTATAGCGCCACCAGCGGGTACATTTTTGCAAAACCCATTTTTGGAACAAAATGCCTCAAATCCCGCATGCAGCGTCCGATTGCCGTGAAAGGCCCAAGAACACGTGGTACCCTTTTGACTTTGGCCTATTATAGAGTCACCACTAGGCAAAAAAAAAACACCTGACCTGCCGGAGACCTGTTCGGAAGAACACTGCTTCCAGTTTTTCTTTGATTTCTTCTTTGCTTTCCCTTGATGCTTTTTTGCTTTCCTGCTTTTTCTGCCTTGGCCACTTTATCGCTGCTTGCAGCTATATTTATTATTATTATTATGAGAGTGTACAAATGTAACCAAATGGACCCTTACGGGTTGATCTGGTTCCATTTGTACACTCCCAGAGTTAAACACCCGTAAGGGACCATTTGGAACCCCCCCCCCCCCCCCCCCCCCAAGGAACCAGGGTCCCTGAACCACACCTTGAGGTCCACTGGTGTAGCAGAGTTTTTCCAGTGAGACAAGATGCACAATGTTTGATCAGAATGGAACTGAGCCTTCATTAGTATCATTAGCTACACCTGTGAAGAAAGTAAGGAAGAGGCCCAATGTTTTCTATTATGGCTTGCATGGAGCCTAATGGGCTGGTGAGTGGTGCTAGTACCGCTATATTCTAAATAGTCAATGCATACTTGTCCTGTAACTAGGGCTGACCCAAAAAAATCGAATATTCGAAGCTTCGTTCGAAGGCACGGTATTCGAATTTAAAAAAGAAATTTGAATAATCGTCCGTTTGTCCTTTGGGGGGGGCGCGTGCCTTAGCTTGCGCCTCGCTCCACTCTAGCGTGATAACGTCACCCCCTTCTCATACACGTGTTAACATTAATAACAAGCCAACAACAACAAGAGCAAGCATGAAGCCATCAGAATGGTCGCCGATGAAGAAAAGAAAAGACAGCGCGCTGTCACATATAACCGCGTGCATGGGTGTTGCACCGACATTGGTTTGGCGGAGAAATGTGTGACACCAATGTCTGAGTAACATCACCCAATGCAACTATGCGATGCAGTCGCCTGTGCCGGGCCAGTGTCGGTGTAACATGCATGCGGTTGCTGTCTTCCAAGTTCCACACGCACGCTGACAGACACACAAGCTTGTTCTTCAACAGGGAACAAACAGCGAAAATTGGATTTTACAAAACGGACCCCGTCAGCGTTGATCCCGTTTTAAAGAGGAAAATAGAGCTTAAAACCAACTTGCTAGGGTTATGTCGTCGTGATGTTGATGAAGACAAGTTTATATTGGATCTGCGAGCTCAAAACTAGTCGCGCCCGCATACTTGTCTGAGTTGTATGAGTGGAACGTTAAATCAGACTGCAGTGCAATTATTTACTATAAAATCTACTATTACATTTGCGTGTACAGTACACATTGGGACTTGGGAGTTAATCTGTTATATAGGGCTCATGATCGCGCTGCTGCTGTTGGCTGTTGCAGCCGTGATGTGTTACATTACAGACGTGATTTGATTATGTCAATCCTACTGTGTTTTGATGTAATGAAAATAGGGAGCACATTTCCTTAACGGTCATCACTTATGTAACCGATAAACTTTTTCGACCCCCCCCCCCCCCCGCCCGAACAAGCTTCGATTTTAAAAAATGCAATCGAAGGTCAGCCCTACCTGTAACACACAACTGCCTCTCGATGCTGAACCCCTATCTGCTCCCGATGAGCAAGTTGGTGGCATGGTTTCCTCCCCCATCTGTGTGTGAATGGGTGAAAGCAAAGCAATGCACAATCTATGTAAAGCGCCTTGGATAAAGGCGCTATATACATTTACCATACAACAGAAGCTTAACACACAAGGCCTTTATAAATAAATAAAAGACAATGTTGCTCTCTACTAACTGCGAGAGATGGCCAACCCACTTTTTCATATAAATATGCAAGTCCTTACTCATGTCATATCAAATTCCATATCTTAATAAAGTCCTTATTATATTCCTTCATTGCAGACCAGTGTGCAGAGTCCAGCCTGAAGGTGAAGATGAGTTGGAGTGTTTCTGTTAAACAGGAACCTGAAAACCACCTGGACATCAGTACGTTTCATGCCTTCTCTTCTCTTCTCTTCTCTTCTCTTCTCTTCTCTCGCTGTCTCTCTTAGAGAGAACGTTTGCAGGAAATGGCTTTTTTTAATGCATGAGAATAGACTCATGGTTTGGAACTACCAAAGCTATAACACAGAGGAAACACTGCATAAAATAACAAAGTACAAACCTTTAATGTTTTTTCTCACATGTTATCTTTTTATTCTTTCCTAGACTTCGTTTCCCTCCCTGTGTGTAAAGAGGAGCTTTTCCCTGAACATCAGGAGAGGAGTCCCAGTCTGGAGGAACCACAACCTCCACAGATTAAAGAGGAACAGGAGGAGCTACTACAAGAGGAGGCTGATGGATCAATGTTGACAGTGAAAAGTGAAGGTGATGATGAAAACAGAGAGACAGAGGCTGTAGCCAGCACCTCAACTGAACACATGAAAACACAAGCTGATGTAGAGGACTGTGGAACATCACAACAAACTAGTGGTGACCAGCTCCTCTCTCCACACTGTTCTCAATCTGACATCACTGAAGACAGTGATGAGTGGGAGGAGACCAGGGAAGGTCAGTCGGTTGTAAACACACTGGATTCACACAAGACACACAATGTGGAAGGACAAACATTGTCTTTAAGCCACAAGCTGTCCCAGGATCTGCCATTGTCAAAACAAACTCACTCCAAGAACAGCCACACAGGGAAGAACAGTTTTAGTTGTACGGTGTGTGGCAAAATGTTTAATTGCAAGGTACATCTGAAGAGTCACACAGTTGTTCATACAGGGGAAAAGCCCTTTATTTGTACAGTTTGTGGTAAAGGCTGTGGTCGAAGTGGTCATTTAAAAGTACACATGAGGACTCATACAGGGGAAAAGCCTTTTACATGCACAATATGTGGTAAAGGCTGTGTTCATGGTGGTGATTTAAAAGCACACATGAGGACTCATACAGGGGAAAAACCCTTTGCGTGTACAGTTTGTGGTAAAGCTTTTAGTGAAAGTGGTAGTGTAAAAGTACACATGAGAACTCATACAGGGGAAAAGCCCTTTACTTGCACAGTTTGTGGTAAAGCTTTTAGTCAATATAATAATCTTAAAGTACACTTGAGGACTCATACAGTTTAAAACACCTTTACTTGTGCAGTTTGTGGTACGCTCCATTTGTCACTTGGCTTCTCAGTCTGGACAGCTTCCTTTCTCCAAGGGGAGGTGAGACATAGAATGCGAGTGGAATCCAAACGTGGCTTCTTATTGGTCTGTGGTGGGGGTGGGACAAATACACCAGTGTGTATTGGCTGTCTGATAACGTAGCTGTAAGCAATTTACCCCGAGTGAGAGGACATTATGCTCTGATAATGTCCTGTGTGAGGGGGTGATCGGACGAGGCGAAGCCGAGTCCGATAACACCCTCACACAGGACATTATCAGAGCATAATGTCCGACCCCGAGTGGTAAATAGCTTTTCTACCACTTTTTTCCGTATACATGAAAGAAAACACATAGTTGTAACTTGCAAGGATATTAAGTTACAATCATTATTGCCTATAAAACTTCCGCGACGACAGCAAATAGTTCCACAAACAACATCTTCTACTCACCACCAGATGACGCCAACTCCATGCAGAGAAAGATGTCTAGCATACAGCTAAGCTAACGTCAGTTAGAAGGACCGTTCCGGCCGTAAATAGAGGCTGTTCGCTTCCAGAAAGGCATAGGTTCAGAGAAAAGGGGCTTTAAAGTTGGCGGATTACATTGGATCCAAATAAATCGGCGACGTCGTACGCACGTTAGTAAACATAGGACCGCTACGACCGTCATATGTTGGTTGGGGGAAAGGTGTTCCGACTACCTCCTGAAGTCCCCGGATGTACACTGAGGCGCATTGATCTCGTCCTCACACAACTGCGGCGGTTGTTCTGCCATAACCTCCGGAATTTAGCCAATCAGAATACAGTATTTGAACATGTGACTAGAAAAAGTGGTAGAAACCCTAATCTACTCTGATTTGTTGGAACAACATCCAATCAGCAACAACGTCGCCTCCGTCAAAACTGATATACGAGTCAAGTGGATCATGGCCAGACTGAGAAGCGAAATGATAAAACTGATCCACGAAACGTAGTGTAGCAGGCTGGCACCCTGGCTTCATACAGGCAGGCAAACCCTTTAGCTGCGGTTTGTGGCAAATGCTTGGTCAAGATAAGGAGGATTCAAATAACTGTATTATGGATGTCTTAATTAACGCCAGGTCTTGTGGAGGTGTGACCAATGCCATTCTGCTATTGTGGGTGCGGAATTCTGCACACTGCATCACTGCGTTCACGGTAAAACGGCCCTGAATGAGTCATGGGTGTTGGGTGTTACTTTAATCAAACCAATCGGAGAGAGTATCAGCTGCCATTCCCTTTAAGATCAGTGCAAGACATGCGTTAAGCGGCGAGACCAAAAGAGTATACTTTATATTTTATATTTATATATTTCCAAATAGCTTACCCATCACGGTTGGGAAAAATGAAAAATAAATAAACCAGTCAATTGCAATAGTGAGGGGACATTCAAGACCCCCCTCCCCAGATAACAGCAAAGTGACAATTTAAGGACTTAAGACATTTTAATACAGAACATAATTAAAAAAGTAGTGTCGATTTGGCTGGCTACTTTTGCCATGTAGCTTGTAGCTTAGGTAACTACATTTCTTTGGGGATAGCTTTAATCGAGTGTAACTTGTAGCTTAGGTAACTACATTTTCCAAGTAGCTTGCCCATCAAACAGTAAAACCAGTAAACCAGTAAACAGGATCATGTGGGGGTTTCAGGAGATAGCCATTGCCATTGCCATTCTCAGCTGGAAGGAATGAGTGAGTGAACGCAGTATGACGTCAGGCCCCGCCAGGCTAGGGGGGAGGGGGAATAGGGGATGTTTTTATTTTTTTCACTCATAATGTACAGTGTAATCTACATGTGAGCCTCTGGGCTACTTCTATTTGAAAATGTAATAAAGATATTTGAAAAGAAAGATTATACTAAGATCCCAATGGCAGTTATTTTTGCCACTTCTAGTTTTTCCCCCTGAAATGACACCTCTCTCTGGTTCCGATTTAAACAATTTGCTTCTCAAAATAAATGGCAATTTAAAACTTGACTGAATTAAAGAATTCATTGTTTCCGTTAATCAATTCAAAATTAATGTAAAAATATCAACAAAACATGTTGATATATACATTTTGAATGGATGCTGTAATTCTATTGATCTGTTACAGAGGATTAAATTACTAAGCAGTTTTTTCTTTGAAATTATATTTTAAGTCTGTTTAAAAAGGATGTACTTTACCATTCACTTAGTCAGGGGACTTGATTACTTCATAGACATCTGTGTTGCCTAAAGGTAAATAAGCATTAATTTGGTGCTTATAAATGTTATTTCAATTTAATTATTTCCATTAATTCATATTAAAAATAACCAGATGTCAGAAATGTTCTTGACCGATGTGATTGGTTTAAAGACTGACCATGCTGGTGGGCAGTACACATGATCAGTAACTCCACTTTGATTGGTCCTCTGGTCTGCAGCTGAGCCCTGATTGGGGTCCTCATACTCAATGGGCCTGTTATTAAAATAAAATAAACATTTATCAGAAATGGCGTAAACAAGATGTAATCTACTGCTGTCATGCATGTTGATGAATAGACAGAGTATCGTACTTACGTGATATAATCTGGATCTGTAAATTAAAAACATATTATTTGAATCAAATAAAAACATTTAATATAAGTTATTTGTCAGTATTTTTTCTTCATGTTAAAGCAATAGGACACTTTATCAGAGGTTTGTTTTGGTTGTTTAACTACCTTGTCATGGAGAAACTAGTCCAATTAGGGAGATTGCTGCGTCACACAGGTGATAAGAAATGAACTAGCCTGGGAACGATGCAAATTGGGAGCGATGCAAATAAGGAATGCATGTCCTGCTGTTATATGCAATACCCGTTATACCCATTGGGTGGTTCTGGGAAGTCTTTGTGCAATCACAAACATCTGGGGGGTAGCTCTTCAAGTCTTCATACCCAATCCAATGACACCTAGTACTTTTAAAAACGAATAAGAAATACATTTGAGCTGATCAGATTATTTTTCATTGACATCAGCAAAGATCTTGGGCTGCCAGCATTAACAGCCAATAGACACTTTTCCTTGGTAAATTCTAGTCTGCAAGAGCTTATGATTTGTTATCATATCTCAAGAACTGTGTGACCATTGGTCATATAACTTGGTGTTCTGTGTTCAGATAACCGAGGCCGTTCCAATGGCACCATGAACTGTACCATAACAAAAAATAAAAATAAAATAAATAAAATTGTATCTGCTGCTTTTGTGGACAAACAACCGGCCATATCTCGAATTGAGAACGTAACTGTGCCTTGTATCTTGCATTGCTGGATTCAGCATTCAAATTTGCATTTTAGCCTTTCATAGGAACAGGGGGGTTTGTTTTTCATTTGTGTGTGTGTGTGTGTGTGTGTGTGTGTGTGTGCGTGTGCGTGCGTGCGTGCGTGCGTGCGTGCGTGCGCGTGAAATACAAATATTAATATCAATAATTCAACGTTAAGACAACCCGGTTCGAGAGTGGTGTCTTTGGATCGGTCTCGGTGAGACGGACGCAATGGCACCTTCCTGGTTTACGTAGGACTAAGGGAACCAGAGAAAGGCAATGGGGAAGTTCTCAAAGAAATATACAGCAAATGTGCTGTTGAATTTGTTGGTTGAAAAACTGAAACTAAAATAGAAATCCAAATATTGGCCTAAAAATTAACGGACAGTTTCCTTGTACTCAGGGGAGTAAGGTGCACCCAGCTGTGCAGTGAATTTGAATGATAATATTGATGAATATATTTAATATATGAATATATTAAGCGACGTTGCGACGTTGAGGAAGTGACGGCTAAGACGTCCGCGGAATTCCGAACGCAATGGTGCGCCATTCAAGGACGCCGGACACACCATTCGGACGGTATCGCGCATTCCCCACCGAAAAAAAATGAAAGAATAGCATTTATGCTGAATTTTTAATAACTTCCCGGAAAAATTCTTCCATACAAAAATGTTATTTGCATTACGATCGCGTCGTCGAAATACATATGTGGCGGAGAGAGTCGCAGCCCCAGCCTGAAGCCTCATTCCATAGGGATATCCCTTTGGAGTAATGGTTAAGATATTGGACTTTCACACGGGAGACCTGGGTTCGAAGCCGGGTGGTGAGTTCCGGATCACCTCCGTTACATTGGTGACCCTGATCCGGGCTTCCCCGTAGGAGGAGGTCAAAGGGGGGTGAGTGTGGTGGAGAGAATCGCAGCCCCAGCCTGAAGCCTCAAAAATCTAGTATCTGCTCTCATTCCATAGGGATATCCCATGGCTGTAGCTAATGCCTGTAACCTCACACAGACCATCACTGTACCTACCAGAACCACTGAAAATAAGAATGGGTTAAAAACATCCAAATGTATTGACCACCTATTTACTAATGTTCCTGAAAAATGCACGAAACCCGTATCAATTTCTGTTGGTTACAGTGATCACAATTTAATTGCTATTAAAAGGAAGACGAAAGTCCCAAAAGCACCTTGCATGATCATACATAAAAGGTCTTATAAACATTTTAATCAAGAGATGTTTATAGATGATGTGAGGAATGTTGACTGGTCAGCTGTATGTCTTGAGGAGGATCCTGAAGTTGCCTTGGTTTGTTTTATGAGTTTATTTTTGCAGATTGCTGATAAACATGCTCCTGTAAGGAAAACAACAGTCAGGGCTAATGGCGCCCCCTGGATAGGCAATGAGCTTAAATCACTCATGAAGCAACGTGACCAGGCTAAAAGGTTGGCTGATTTATCTGGTTTACTGTCTGACAGGTTGATCTACACTAAATTAAGAAATCATGTAACTAAAATAAACAGAAGTAGTAAAAAAGAATATTATCAGAACAAGATCAATGACTCTAAAAATAATGGAAAACAAGTATGGAAAATATTGAATCAAATAATGGGTAGATCATCACATCAAACTAATTCATTTATAGAAATCAATGGAGCTTTTCTGACGAAACCAGTGGATATTGCAAATTACTTTAACAACTATTTCACGAGTAAGGTTGAGGATCTGAGAGTAAATATGGTACCATCTGACGGATCCTCCTCATGTACTTTAATTGAAAATCATATTATGAAAGGTAAAGGCTGTCAGTTTGATTTTATACATGTTAGTATCTCAGACATTGAGAACTTGCTGTCATCATTACCATGTGATAAACCTGCTGGTACTGACATGCTCGATAACACATTATTAAGAATTGCATCATGCTATGTATCCAAGCCTATTTGCCACATCTTCAATAAGTGTTTAAAATATGGAGTTTGTCCTAAAGCCTGGAAGGAGGCAAAGGTTATTCCTTTGTCTAAGGATAAAAAGAAAGATTTCATTGGTACAAACAGTCGGCCAATTAGCATCCTTCCTGTTTTGAGCAAACTTATAGAAAAGGTAGTTTTTAAGCAAATTCAACATTATTTTATCGAAAACAAACTAATCACTAGTGCCCAGCATGCTTATAGACTTGGCCATTCAACAGCAACTGCCTTGGCTCAGTTAACGGATGACTGGTTGTCACAAGTAGACAACAAGAAGATGGTTGGCACCGTCTTGCTTGACTTTAGTGCGGCATTCGATGTTATTGACCACAATATATTGATTGCTAAACTAAGAAAATATAGATTTAGTAGTTTGGCAATTGATTGGATGATGAGTTACTTATCAGAGCGATCTCAAAGAGTGTCTTTCAATGGTAGCTTATCTGATTGTAAGTATAGTAACTGCGGAGTTCCTCAAGGAAGCTGCTTAGGTCCTTTACTTTTTATAATTTTTACTAATGATCTCCCTTGTGTGACAACAAACACAAATATGGTAATGTATGCCGATGACACAACTTTGTACAGCACTGCCCCTACCTTGAATGAATTGGTTACTAATTTAAATCAGGATTTAGAAAGGGTGTCCAAGTGGGTGAATGATAACAAATTAGCATTAAATGTTACCAAGACAAAAAGCATTGTCTTTGGTTCCAGGCATATGCTTATTGATAACCCTCAGCTGAATCTATCAATGTTAGGAATGCCGATTGAACAAGTAAAGAAAACCAAACTGCTTGGTGTTCTATTGGACAGTCAACTATCATGGTCTGACCACATTGATAGTATTGTAACGAAAATGGGAAGAGGTATAGGCATGGTTAGAAAGTGTTCAACCTACTTGACATCCACAATGATGGGTCAAGTTATTCAGTCCTTGGTCTTCTGTCATCTTTATTACTGTCCTGTCATATGGTCAGCAGCAAATAAGTGGGACCTGAACAAGTTGCAACTTGTTCAGAACAGAGCGGCCAGATTGGCTCTTAATTGTTCTAGACGCACTAATATTGCATATATGCATTCACGCCTGTCCTGGCTGTATGTCGAACAAAAACTACTTTGCAGTCTCCTCATGTTTTTCAGAAACATCATCTTTAATCAAACACCAGACTATTTTTACAATCAGTACTTGAAATCAACCATCACACACAATTATGACACCCGGAATGCCAGTCAGGGTCATTTAAATCCTCCTACTCCAAGAACAAATCTTCAAAAACACACAGTTATTTATAGATCTATATCACACTGGAATTTGTTACCGCCACATATTAATCTTACACAAAATAAATTAGCATTCAAGATAGCTTTAAAGAAACACTTGTCGCAGCTGACCACATGACCGAGATATTGATGTTGTATTTAATTACAATGTTATGTTGTATATAATTTTTGCATAATATTTGTAAGTATGTATTTTTTCATGTTTTTATATTTGTATGCATTTTTTATGGACCCCAGGAAGACTAGCTGTCGCCCAGGCGTCAGCTAATGGGGATCCATTCAATAAACAAATAAACAAATCCCTTTGGAGTAATGGTTAAGATATTGGACTTTGACTTCGAAGCCGGGTGGGGAGGTTCGGATCACCTCCGTTACACATATAACTTGTTTGATTCACTTCGGGAAGTTTGGGGCGTGAGTCGCGTGACAACTGTTATGTTATGTTATTGCTACTCATATGTTGTTTTGCATATTATTGTAGGCCTATTGTCTTTTGTCATTGAATGTCTCGATGAACTGAATACAAAGGAATGCAATGGAAATGAGCCCTGGCTTTTTAGTTTTTTCTTTATTTTACAATGTCGTCAATTAAATGAAGTCCCCTCACATCTGTGGGCAAATTACATCCTGCACATAATTCCACATCAAACTCTGCTCTGAGTCTAATGATCATTACATCCTGATGTGAAAGAAAATGTGTCAAAAGAATAAAACATGACGGTTGTTATGCAGTTCTTTCTTTTTCTTTTTACCCCTTGTTCTCCCCAATGTAGTAGTTATGCCAAATGATTCTTCCCCACACTCATTTCTCTCTTCTCACTGCTGTTGTATCCTACTGACTCACTAGTGCAGGGGTTTTCAAAGTGGGTGACGGGGCACCCTGGGGTGCCGCGACAGCAGTCCAGGGGTGCCGCGAGATCATTTGATGATATTTGGAATTTACTCCAATTATTATGCTACTTAATTACAATATATATTTAGTATAATTTTAAACTTGAAGTACAGAGCAATTTTCAGTCAGTTCTAAGTCTTAACCAAAATGGCTATTAGGCCTATCTCACAACATAATCACTAAAATATGCTATAAACATACGGTGCTGGGAGTGAAAATTATGAATTTAATGTAGGGGTGCCTCGGATGAAAATAATATTTATAGGGGTGCCCTGAGCCAAAACAGTTTGGGAATCCCTGCACTAGTGAATCAGTCTGTCAGTCATTCAGTGACAGTTACACATCTCCTCCACCAGGGGGCGAAAGGCATTAAAGCAACAGTGCCTGGATCCATTATTGCGCATGCGCTAAACACGTTGATCCGGAAGCCGGATCTTCCGGAAGTAGAATGTTTCTGGCGTGGCGTTTCCACAACAAAGGAACTGTTGGTGTTTCATGGTGGTTTTGGGACGCGACCAACAAACCTAAGCATAAAGGTGGTTGCCGGGGGGCAAGGAGCTCCGCTGTGTTCACTTGGACCGCGCGGAGGTGCGAAAGTCGTGGGTCGAAGATGTACTATTCTGTCCCTATCAGGACATAACTCGGACGGACTTTGCAACGCTCCACACGGAGACTCGCTCGCTGTAGCTCGGCTGTGGTGTCTCACGTGAATCAAGTCCGCTTGAGTGTTGGTGTTTAGTTTCATGGTGGTTGGGACACAGCGCGTGGTGAAAAGCTTCTCATATTAAAAGGAGTTAAAACGCTTCAAATGGAGTCTGTACGGCTGAAGATAAATGAACACATGACGTCGGTGGGAGAGGAGATATTGTGTGTTTTGGAAAAGCAACAAAGTGTTGATGTTTGTCGAGTGAAGCTCGATGTCAGAGTGTTTGTGTTGGAGCGCCTCCGTGCGGCCGCAGAGGTCATGTGCAACCTCTTCCAGAGAGAGATGGAGACACTACACAACACCACCCAGCTACACACTGCAGGTATGTCTGTTACACACACACACTACACACTGCAGGTATGTCTGTTACACACCCATCACCACATTACACACTGCAGGTATGTCTGTTACACACACAACACCACACTACACACTGCTAGTCATAAATTATAACTACCAGGAGATGTCGCTAATATTCGGACGTTATGTCTCTCCTGGAGTTATAAGGCAGAGTCATATGGCTCTCGCTGGTTGAGTCCTAACGTCCACATTCGAGTCAAAACATGTACAAATCAATAAGTTGCTCACCGCATCGTCGAAACAGCTTTATATCTACCAGTGAGCACACTCGTTGGCATGTGTTAGTCCATATGTTTCTAATAAATTAATGTTTACTAAAACTTCTCAGAGTCTCATCGCTTTCCTTGTTTTTGAACTGCTTGGGTAAAAATGTCCGAACATATCACGTGATGTTGATCGCCATTGCGATTTGCTCATACTAGGACATGACGTTTTTGTATGCGGAAGTTTTCCAACGTTCTGTAGTTCTGAAGCGTTCTGAAGGCGGAAGCCTTCCGACGAGGAAACGCGAGTCTCGGAGAAGTTTGAGTAAACATTAATTTATTAGAAACATATGGACTATCACATGCCAACGAGTCTGCCGGCCGGTAGATATAAAGCTGTTTCGACGATGCGGTGAGCAACTTATTGAATTGTACATGTTTTGAGCCGAATGTGGATGTTAGGACTCAACCAGCGAGAGCCATACGACTCTGCCTTATAACTCCAGGAGAGACATAACGTCCGAATATTAGCGACATCTCCTGGTAGTTATAATTTATGGCTAACACACTGCAGGTATGTCTGTTTGTTACACACAACTAGCTCCTTTCGGAACCCCTCACTCCACTGCTACGCAGCTCCGGTGCTGCGTAGCAGTGAAGTGAGAGGTTCCGAAAGGAGCTAGTTACACACCTAGCCGCAAATTGCAACACTAGATTTTATTTTGATCGGATGAATCTAGGGTTGCAATACCTCCCATAGGCAGCCAATGCATCAAAACAGTTTTTTTTTTTTGCTTTCTTCTGATTGTATTAAACGACTTCAAACTCACCAATATTGTGGCTCTATGGAAAGCTTGGAATTTACTCTTGCTATCTGCAAAGTGTTTGTTTCTGAAAAATCCACCGTATAATTGTTATGATTTATTTTCTGTCAAGAAATTCGAGCAAACATGGTTTATTTTGAGTGTTGAACTTCGGAAGCGCTTGTCTTCTAGTCTTCTTGTCTTCCCACTGCCTACTGCATAATGTGACATTTAGAACCATGTGGTCACAGGACCGTTGAGGGATTTTCCACGAGCGCTTCCAAACTCCAGGACTTAGAAAAAATTATCACCTGAACCAAATTTCTTGGATAGAAAGTAACTCATAACATGTCTACTGTGGATTTTTCTGAAACAAACACTTTGCAGATAGAAAGAGTAAATTCCAAGCTTTCCATAGTTTGAAGTCGTTTAATACAATCAGATAGCAAAAAACTGTTTGATGCATTGGCTGCCTATGGGAGGTATTGCAACCCTAGATTGATCCGATTATAAAAAAAATCTAGTGCACAGCCATGACGCGCCTGAACACTTTCCTTTGTTGCATGAACAGGGACAGGATGAAGTTAGCTTGAAGTTAGCTATTGGCTAACAAGCATTTTAGAAGCCCTATTTTCGGCGATTTAGCCATGATTAAACCTTGCACACCTCATGGATATGAATGGAACAGAGAAAATGAGCTCTAAAGATCCTGGATTGCATTGGAGTGGATGGTAAATATCGGCGGCGCAACGCTCTCGCGGGCCGTGTAAACAGATGACGGCCGGCGGCCCGGCTCCTATATATATATATATATATATATATATATATATATATATATATTTTTTTTTACAAAAACATTTTTATTTTTTTTAAAGCCGAACTAGTTCGGGAGCACCCAGGACGGTCCAAATAAGAGTTAAGGGTACTTCTGCGGGCCTGAGGAGAATTGTAGAATCAGTGGTCATCGACTTTATATTTCATATATTTATTTTTATAGATCAGGCTTTTGCTGTGGTAGCCTATATGCTAGCTCTGGTCCATCGCGTCACCTCCCGGTGACGCTCTGACAGACCCGTCGGGAAATGGCTAGACCCCAGTATCTGAGCCCCTCCGAGCGCTCAACATCAGTCAAAATAAACAAAACTATTTCACTACTCACCAAACCAAAGCTAGTTTTGCGTTGTTGAAACTCTATTCTCTGCGGTGGTGAACCCCTCAGCACCCCACCTACTCTGTAAAATAACTTATTTTTGTCATGAAATAAAACGCACCCACCTCAACCCGGAAATAAGCGGCGGTCGAGTTGGATGCACTTTATTTCATGCCAAAAATAGTGTATTTTGCAGAGCGGGTGGGGTGCTGAGGGGTTCACCACCGCGGAGAATAGAGTTTCAACAACGCAAAACTACCTTTGCTTTGGTGAGTAGTGAAATAGTTTTGTTTATTTTGACTGATGTTGAGCGCTCGGAGGGGCTGAGATACTGGGGTCTAGCCATTTCCCGACGGGTCTGTCAGAGCGTCACCGGGAGGTGACGCGATGGACCAGAGCTACCTATATCCCTACTCTCTCTCATAATGTTCATAGGGCTCAATAGTGGGCACGTTTGTCCCACTACAACCAGACAGGTTAAAAGTATCAATTTCAGACGTATATTTCCAACAAGCTCTTGAATAAAAAATAAAAAAAAGCTGAAACTACCGAACGAAACCACTTTGCACAGTGACATTGATGGTTAGTTAATCGAAGGATAGTCGCTCAGTCGTAAGTTGTAACTCATGACATGAGTTTTGTTTGTAGTAGTCCCATACATACATCATTGTGTTCCTGCTTAGCTGTACACTTCTCAAAATGAAAATCAAAACATATCGGGCGAGACTGATTCATCAACAAAAGAAGTCATGCCCATATGGGCTGTCCAGATATGGGCATGAAAGAGACAAGGACTGACAGATATGTATGGTCATATCAGTTGGATTGGCGGTGCGACAGAGGTGTGAGTGCTCCATTGTGGCCCAAACTCTTGACCTATAGCAGCGAAAATAGCTTACATCAGGATGGGGACAATTAATTTATCTCTTAGAACAAGTAGTGACTGATCCTTTCAACTGAACAAAACATACTAAACGTCTATAGTTTGATTTGATTACGTCATGGTATAATATACGGTTGCTGCATGGTAACCAAAAGTTCTTTCTACTGGTGATTTCCACAGAGCACCACAGGGAGAGGTCTACAGAGTCTAGAGAGATGGCCTCCCAAACATATTCAACGTTGTCAGAGGAACAGCGAGAGATGGACAAGGGACGTGGACTGTTGGATGCAACGATGCAACCTGTAGTGAAGTTGTACAGGATGGGTATGTAGTGTTTTATTTACTTTACAACTTGTTTTACTTTACAACCTGTAGTGAAGTTGTACAGGATAGGTATGTACTGTTTTATTTACTTTACAACCTGTAATAAAGTTGTACAGGATAGGTATGTACTGTTTTATTTAATGTGGTTTAATCCTGTAGTAATGTTGTACAGGATAGGTTTGTAGTGTCTTAATGAATACAAGAATTCAAGCCCAAAACACGCTTGCCCTGTGTCAAATGCTGGCGATATTGCAACGTGCGGCACCAGGTATTCCTAAAAGCAACCTCTATGTCTACGTCTAAACTTATTCCTAAACTTAACCTTAGTAAAACTAGGTCTAAACCAAACCTTATTCTTAAACGTAACTTCAGTAAAACTATGCTTAAACCTAACCTTCTTCATAAACCTCTGAAAACTATTCCTTCTGTGGAAAAAATGGGAGTGTGTTTTGGGTTGAGCTTTCCGGTTACCCTTAATTCTTATGACAATTATTATTATTATGAGAGTGTACAAATGGAACCAAATGGACCCTTACGGGTTGATCTGGTTCCATTTGTACACTCCCAGAGTTAAACACCCGTAAGGGACCATTTGGAACCCCCCCAAGGAACCAGGGTCCCTTAACCACACCTTGAGGTCCTCTGGTGTAGCAGAGTGTTTCCAGCGAGACAAGATGCACAATGTTTGATCAGAATGGAACTGAGCCTTCATTAGTATCATTAGCTACACCTGTGAAGAAAGTAAGGAAGAGGCCCAAGGTTTTCTATTATGGCTTGCATGGAGACTAATGGGCTGGCGAGTGGTGCTAGTACCGCTATATTCTAAATAGTCAATGCATACTTGTCCTGTAACTAGGGCTGACCCCAAAAAATCGAATATTCGAAGGTTCGTTCGAAGGCACGGTATTCAAATTTAAAAAAGAAATTCGAATAATCGTCCGTTTGTCCTTTGGGGGGGAGCGTGCCTTAGCTTGCGCCTCGCTCCACTCCAGAGTGATAACGTCACCCCCTTCTCATACACGTGTTAACATTAATGACAAGCCAACAACAACAAGAGCAAGCATGAAGCCTCAGAATGGTCGCTGATGAAGAAAAGAAAAGACAACGCGCTGTGACGTTGTCACATATAACCGCATGCATGGGTGTTGCACCGACATTGGTTTGGCGGAGAAATGTGTGACACCAATGTCTGAGTAACATCACCCAATGCAACTATGCGATGCAGTCGCGCGTAGGGTTGGAGGCGGTAACCGCCGTACCGCGGTATACCGAGGTCTACCGCGGTGTCATTGTGCTTACCGCGGTAAAAAGACAAAAAAAAAGGTCTATTTTTTATTGGAAAACAAGCGAGTTTTAAAACGGGGGAGAAGCGAGGACCGCATGCGCTCCATGCCGCTCTGCTCTGGGCCGTGTACCACACGTTGGAAGCCACATACGTCACTCAGACACAGACCTGCACACGCGTGATTCCTAAACCCACCAGGCTTGAGTTAAGACCCGCCTCGTGGAAACGCGAAAACTTCCAGGAGTGAGGCGGGTCTTAACTCAATCCTCGTGGGTTTAGGAATCACGCCCTGCACACAGTGCACAGAGCAGGGTACGGAGCACAACTCTATGACGGAGCAGCATAGCATACACTTTCTCTGTAATCCACTCGACACAAGGATGTTAATACATACCTTGTGTTGTGGCATATCTTTTTTTATTCATACGGATTACTGGCGGAGCGCGGGCCGCGTGGAGTAAAACCGAAAATGAAACTATTTTACTTTCTCCACCGCGTCGCACGTTGTGCCCCGTACGGCGCGTCGGCGATTTTATAACCTTTTCTGTCAAGTCTTGTAACTAAAACCTGTATATAGCAGCACTCAATCACTGCGATTTGAGAGTTGAGACGTGACGTGAGTTTACAGAATCACTGTACACGATCTGACTACCCTTCCTCTTCTGGTTTGTTCACACAGCTGTTCGTGTCTGAAAAGCCCAAGTAGCTAGCCTACGTTACTATGGTAACCCGACAGTGCAGAACTAAAAGCTCAGAACGCGTCGCGATGGATGCGATGTGTTGTGAGCTTGTAGATCTGCTCCTTTGAAAGCCAGACCCGCTGTGCTGTACAGAGAAGTATAACTCGGGCAGTCAGGCTGTGTCTCCTCTCCACTGTGGAGAGGCGACTTTTGGGAAGATGATTGCAATATTTTGGCTTATCGCCAAAGCTTAATTAATAGATATGGGGGTGTGGTAATTACCGCAGTACCGGCGGTAAATGGGAAGACGGTAATCGCGGTAACAAAATGTCCATACCGCCCCAGGCCTAGTCGCGCGTTTCTGTGCCGGGCCAGTGTCTTTGTAACATGCATGCGGTTGCTGTCTTCCAAGTTCCACACGCACACTCACAGACACACAAGCTTGTTCTTCAACCTGGAACAAACAGCGAAAATTGGATTTTACAAAACGGACCCCGTCAGCGTCGATCCCGTTTTAAAGAGGAAAAAAGAGCTTAACACCAACTTGCTAGGGTTATGTTGTCGTGATGTTGATGAAGACAAGTTTATATCTGATCTGCGAGCTCAAAACTAGTCGCACCCGCATAGTTGTCTGAGTTGTATGAGTGGAACGTTAAATCAGACATACTGCAGTGCAATTATTTACTATAAAATCTACTATTACATTTGCGTGTACATACAGTACACATTGGGACTTGGGAGTTAATCTGTTATATAGGGCTTGTGATCGCACTGCTGCTGTTGGCTGTTGCAGTCGCGATGTGTTACATTACAGACATGATTTGATTATGTCAATCCTACTGTACTGCAAAAAAAAAACAATTTTCTTTAATATAGAAAACATTTGTATAATAGCCTATTCTTCTTCTTCTTCGTCGCTGTATTGTTGTTTTTGATGTAATGAAAATAGGGAGCTTTATTATGAGGAAAAAACTGGTGTGTTTTCCCTTTTTAAATTGGGTAATTTTTATACACATTTCCTTAACGGTCATCACTTATGTAACCGATTTTGGCCAACGAGCTTCGATTTTTAAAAATGCAATCGAAGGTCAGCCCTACCTGTAACGCACAACTGCCTCTCGATGCTGAACCCCTATCTGCTCCCGATGAGCAAGTTGGTGGCATGGTTTCCTCCCCCATTTGTGTGTGAATGGGTGAAAGCAAAGCAATGCACAATCTATGTAAAGCGCCTTGGATAAAGGCGCTATTTACATTTACCATACAACAGAAGCTTAACACACAAGGCCTTTATAAATAAATATAAGACAATGTTGCTCTCTACTAACTGCGAGAGATGGCCAACCCACCTGTAAGTGCAGTTATGTTGGCTCCAACCAAACCTCAAACAACAAAACTCACTGATGCACCCAGACTTGGTTATACGCAGGCATGAAGAACAATGTCCACAGGTTGAACTTGGTTTGCATATTTTACTTAGCTTCATGTAGACAGTGCATTGATACAGACAACTTTTTCCCTGCTATTGTTCTCTCTGACTCTGGTAAAAAACATTTTGTCCACCCAGGTGCATACCCAACCCCTCATCACCAGGCCTATTTATGCACTTGCTGCCAATCAGCCAGGCCTGGGAGAGGCGTGCCCTAGGTGCCCATGAAATCATGTGACTGATTAATCAATCAATTAACTAACAAATTAACCCATAATGAACTACTATAATGCCAAATAATACAAAATAATCACAACTATAATAACGATAATAATAACAATAATCTAGCATACAAAAGCAGTTCAATGGCTTTTACACCACCTTTTAATATAAATATGCAAGTCCTTACTTATGTCATATCAAATTCCATATCTTAATAAAGTCCTTATTATATTCCTTCATTGCAGACCAGTGTGCAGAGTCCAGCCTGAAGGTGAAGATGAGTTGGAGTGTTTCTGTTAAACAGGAACCTGAAAACCACCTGGACATCAGTACGTTTCATGCCTTCTCTTCTCTTCTCTTCTCTTCTCTTCTCTTCTCTCGCTGTCTCTCTTAGAGAGAATGTTTGCAGGAAATGGCTTTTTTTAATGCATGAGAATAGACTCATGATTTGGAACTACCAAAGCTATAACACAGAGGAAACACTGCATAAAATAACAAAGTACAAACCTTTAATGTTTTTTCTCTCATTTTATCTTTTTATTCTTTCCTAGACTTCGTTTCCCTCCCTGTGTGTAAAGAGGAGCTTTTCCCTGAACATCAGGAGGGGAGTCCCAGTCTGGAGGAACCACAACCTCCACAGATTAAAGAGGAACAGGAGGAGCGACTACAAGAGGAGGCTGATGGATCAACGTTGACAGTGAAAAGTGAAGGTGATGATGAAAACAGAGAGACAGAGGCTGTAGCCAGCACCTCAACTGAACACATGAAAACACAAGCTGATGTAGAGGACTGTGGAACATCACAACCAACTAGTGGTGACCAGCTCCTCTCTCCACACTGTTCTCAATCTGACATCACTGAAGACAGTGATGAGTGGGAGGAGACCAGGGAAGTTGTAAACACACTGGATTCACACAAGACACACAATGTGGAAGGACAAACATTGTCTTTAAGCCACAAGCTGTCCCAGGATCTGCCATTGTCAAAACAAACTCACTCCAAGAACAGCCACAGAGGGAAGAAAAGTTTTAGTTGTACGGTGTGTGGCAAAATGTTTAATCGCAATGAACATCTGAAGAGGCACACTGTTGTTCATACAGGGGAAAAACCCTTTACTTGTACAGTTTGTGGTAAAGGCTACGGTCAAAGTGTTCATTTAAAAAAACACATGATGACTCATACAGGGGAAAAACCCTTTGCTTGTACAGTTTGTGGTAAAGGCTTTGGTCAAAGTAATCATTTAAAACCACACATGATGACTCATACAGGGGAAAAACCCTTTACTTGTACAGTTTGTGGTAAAGGATTTGTTACAAGTGGTCTTTTAAAAACACACATGAGGACTCATACAGGGGAAAAGCCCTTTACTTGCACAGTTTGTGGTAAAGGCTGTGGTCAGAGTGGTGATTTAAAAGCACACATGAGGACTCATACAGGGGAAAAACCCTTTACTTGTACAGTTTGTGGTAAAGCCTTTAGTGAAAGTGGTAGTGTAAAAGTACACATGAGAACTCATACAGGTGAAAAACCGTTTACTTGTACAGTTTGTGGTAAAGGCTGTGTTCATAGTGGTGAGTTAAAAGTACACATGAGGACTCATACAGGGGAGAAACCGTTTACTTGTACAGTTTGTGGTAAAGGCTACGGTCAAAGTGTTCATTTAAAAACACACATGATGACTCATACAGGGGAAAAACCCTTTGCTTGTACAGTTTGTGGTAAAGCCTTTTGTGAAAGTGGTAATTTAAAAATACACATGAGAACTCATACAGGGGAAAAACCCTTTACTTGTACAGTTTGTGGTAAAGCTTTTAGTCTAAATAATAATCTAAAAGCACACATGAGGACTCACATAGGGGAAAAGCATACAGGTTAAAACACCTTTACTTGTGCAGTTTGTGGTACGCTCCATGGATTTATTTTGTCACTTGGCTTCTCAGTCTGGACAGCTTCCTTTCTCCAAGGGGAGGTGAGACATAAGCTGAATTCCAATCCGAAGGGTTTGCACTTTGAAGTGCGCATTTGAAGGGCTATGACGTCACTGGTCACAGATCTACAAGCTCACAATGCATCGCAACGCAACGCATTGTGAGCTTGTAGATTGCTATTTGGCGCGACCCAGTGACGTCATAGCCCTTCAAATGCGCACTTCAAAGTGCGAACCCTTCGGATTGGAATTCAGCTATAGAATGCGAGTGGAATCCAATCGTGGCTTCTTATTGGTCTGTGGTGGGGGTGGGACAAATACACCAGTGTGTATTGGCTGGCTGATAACGTAGCTACCCTAATCTACTCTTATTTGTTGGAACAACGTCCAATCAGCAACAACGTCGCCTCCGTCAAAACTGATATAAGAGTCAACTGAATGATGGCCAGACTGAGAAGCGAAATGATAAAACTGATCCAGTTTAAAACTGATAATAGCCGATTTAAGGGGAAAACGTCTACTTTGTCTTTTGGGTCTTGAGCTACAAAGTTTGGAACAGCTGTTATAGGCTATTATATTCATCAAATAGCATAAAAATGACACCAAAATCGTCATGAAGATTCATTTCATATTATGCATATCGGATGCGTTTCGGCCCGGCGGCCTTCGAGTTTTGAAACGCTGAGGAAGGCGTTTTTTCATCCCAGTTACCCAGTGATTTCCGTGGCCAAATAACATAGGCCTACACATTAATTTGGGGGTCCTTGACGTGAATATGTTTGAGAACCACAGATCCTAAATATCACCAGGGGCCATTCTAAGATGAAAGACTGGAGGTATGTTTTTAAATATAGATGATATAATCAAATACAATTATTATTGTGCGTTTGCGTGTTTCATGGTCCTTTTATGGTTACACACATAAATGTTACCCCACATTCATTGGTGATGACATAAATGTTACCCCACATTCATTGGTGATGATCCATTTGCATGTATGTTACTCTATGTCGGTATAGATCCATTTGTCTTTATCCACATGTGCGGTGTGTGTGGGGTATTCCTACACAGCTGTAGAAAAGGAAATTAAACAGAGTTACAGTTAATATTTTAAACAGGATACTGTGTCATTAAACATGCAGTATAAAACGTAGTATGATTCCTTGAGTGTTGACTGTGAATAAATGTATTCACATGTAGCTCATTCAGTTTGTAGGCCTATATTCATTAAGTTCAGCTTTCATCTCAAAACATCCCAAGTATCTCTGGTCAGTTATAATTCTCTCAACAAACACTTGGGGCCCTATTTTTGACCATCCTAAACGCTAAATCCCTAAACTTCTTTACCATTTTGAAAAACATTTTTTTAAGTGGTTCAAATAGCTGATCTACAACTACCGTATATAAACAAACAATCAGGATTTGACGGTGCATGAGCAGCAAGAGGCATGCGCAGCAGAAGCGGACCAGAGCATGATGAGCGCTCACAACGTAGATCGGCTATTTTGAGTATTCAAAATAGTAACAATGCAAAGAAGTTTAGGGGGTTTAGGATTTAGCATGGACGAAAATGGGGCCCTTCGTCTCAAAATATAATTGATTTTGGACTCTGATGCAACTTATCAGTGTTAAGATTCTTTTCTCCCATTTTACATTACATCATTTTGTTCATGTGAAGATTATATAACTAGACCAGGTCAACCTGGTTGTGCCAGACCCCCTGTCTGTCATCATCATTTATGACATCATGCCTTTTGTAGGCATGTCATCATCATGTCATCATCATATATACCCTTTATATAGAAAACCCGGACAGACATTTGCTTATGTAGGCCCTACCCATTTCATGGGTCTGGCAAAAATGACAAATGGTTTATATAGCTGTAGATCAGCTAGCTCAGCTTTTTGAACTATTTAAAAAATCTCCCTCCTATATTATTGTATCTCAAGAACTGTAATAGATACAGACACATAATTGGTACCAAAATATCTGCAATGTCCAACTTTATATTCAATTTTGATACGTTTATGGGTCTTAAAGTCAATGCATTTAGAGTTATAAAGGAAAATACATGTTTTCGGACAGACATCTTGGATTTCGGGGGCCGCCATCTTTGATTTTCAAGTGGCCCGGTTTCTTAAATCGAAGAGTGACTTCCAAAGATGATGTGTACCAATTTTCAGGCTTGTATCACCAAGTGAATGGTTCTTCTCTTAAAAGCAAACAAAGCTGATTTCTTCAGACATGACTCTTCTTCTGCTGAACCCTCAAAGCAGAAGCTTCTCAGGGAGGTCAGTACACCCCTAAGTGAAAATGTCCAAATTGGGCCCAAGTGTCAATACTTTTGTGGCCACCATTACTTTCAGCACTGCTATAACTCTCAAAGGGGAAATAGAGTTCACCAGAGCTTCACAGGTTGCCACTGGAACCTTCTTCCACTCCTCCATGACGACATCACAGAGCTGGTGGATGTTAAAGACTTTGCAATCCTCCACCTTCCATTTGAGGATGCCCCACAAATGCTCAATAGGGTTTAGGTCTAGAGACATGCTTGGCCAGTCCATCACCTTTACCCTCAGCTCCTTTATTAAGGCAGCATCGTCTTGGAGGTGTGTTTGGGGTCGTTATCACGTTGGAATACTGCCCTGTAGCCCAGTTTCCGAAGGGAGGGGATCATGCTCTCCTTCAGTATGTCCCAGAACATTTTGCCATTCATGGTTCCCTCAATGAACTGTAGCTTCCCAGTGCCGGCAGCACTCAAATGGAAGGTGGAGGAGTGCAAGGTCTCTAACATCCACCAGCTCCGTGATGTCGTCATGGAGGAGTGGAAGAGGGTTCCAGTGGCAACCTGTGAAGCTCTGGTGAACTCCATGCCCAAGAGGGTTATAGCAGTGTTGAAAAGTAATGGTGGCTACAAAAATATTGACACGTGGGCCCAATTTGGACATTTTCACGTAGGGGTGTACTGACAGTCCTCCTTGAGAAGCTTCTGCTTTGAGAGTTCAGCAGAAGAAGAGTTTGTTTTTAAGTGAAGAACTGTTCACTTGGTGATACAGGCCTGAAAATTGGTACACATCATCTTTGGAAGCCACTCTTCAATTTAAGAAACTGAGGCCACTTGAAAATCAAAGATGGCAGCCCCCGAAATCAAAGATGTCTGTCCGAAAACATGTATTTTCCTTCATAACTCTAAATGCATTGATTTTAAGACCCATAAACATATTAGAGTTGAATATAAAGTTGGACATTGTGGACAGCATATAGGTACTTTAACAGACTCAGGTGTACCTATATAATGTATCTCAAGAACTGAAATAGATACAGACACGTGCTACCAAAATAACCGCAATGCCCAACTTATATTCAACTTTAATACATTTATGGGTCTTAAAATCAATGCATTTGGAGTTATAAAGGAAAGACCACTTTTTCGGACGGACATCTTGGATTTCGGGGGCCGCCATCTTTGATTTTCAAGTGGCCCGGTTTCTTAAATCGAAGAGTGGCCTCCAAATATGATGTGTACCAATTTTCACGCTTGTATCACCAAGTGAACGATTCTCCCAAAAATACTGCTGTTAGCCGCTGTACTAATAGGTGTAAACAGGATCATGTGGGGGTTTCAGGAGATAGCCATTGCCATTGCCATTCTCAGCTGGAAGGAATGAGTGAGTGAACGCAGTGTATGACGTCAGTCCCCGCCAGGCTAGGGGGGAGGGAGGATACGGGATAGGGGATGTTTTTTTTTTGTTTTTTGTTTTTTACTCATAATAATGTACCATTGTAATCTACATGTGAGCCTCTGTGCTACTCCTATTTGAAAATGTAATACACATATTTGAAAAGAAAGATTATACTAAGATCCCAATGGCAGTTATTTTTGCCACTTCTAGTTTTTCCCCCTGAAATGACACCTCTCTCTGGTTCCGATTTAAACAATTTGCTTCTCGAAATAAATGGCAATTTAAAACTTGACTGAATTAAAGAATTCATTGTTTCCGTTAATCAATTCAAAATTAATGTAAAAATATCAACAAAACATGTTGATATATACATTTTGAATGGATGCTGTAATTCTATTGATCTGTTACAGAGGATTAAATTACTAAGCAGTTTTTTCTTTGAAATTAAATTTTAAGTGTTTAAAAAGGATGTACTTTACCATTCACTTAGTCAGGGGACTTGATTACTTCATAGGCATCTGTGTTGCCTAAAGGTAAATAATAAGCATTAATTTGGTGCTTATAAATGTTATTTCAATGTAATTAATTCCATTAATTCATATTAAAAATAGCCAGATGTCAGAAATGTTCTTGACCGATGTGATTGGTTTAAAGACTGGCCATGCTGTAGTGGGCAGTACACATGATCAGTAACTCCACTTTGATTGGTCCTCTGGTCTGCAGCTGAGCCCTGATTGGTGTCCTCATACTCAATGGGCCTGTTATTAAAATAAAATAAACATTTATCAGAAATGGCGTAATCAAGATGTAATCTACTGCTGTCATGCATGTTGATGAATAGACAGAGTATTGTACTTACGTGATATATTCTGGATCTGTAAATTAAAAACATATTATTTGAATCAAATAAAAACATTTAATATAAGTTATTTTTCAGTATTCTTTCTTCATGTTAAAGCAATAGGACACTTTATCAGAGGTTTGTTTTGGTTGTTTAACTACCTTGTCATGGAGAAACTAGTCCAATTAGGGAGATTGCTGCATCACACAGGTGATTAGAAATGAACTAGCCTGGGAGCGATGCAAATAAGAATGCATGTCCTGCTGTTATATGCAATACTCGTTATACCCATTGGGTGGTTCTGGGAAGTCTTTGTGCAATCACAAACATCTGGGGGGTAGCTAGTCTTCATACCCAATCCAATGACACCTAGTACTTTCAAAAACGAATAAGAAATACATTTGAGCTGATCAGATTATTTTTCATTGACATCAGCAAAAATCTTGGGCTGCCAGCATTAACAGCCAATAGCCACTTTTCCTTGGTAAATTCTAGTCTGCAAGAGCTTATGATTTGTTGTCATATCTCAAGAACTGTGTGACCATTGGTCATATAACTTGGTGTTCTGTGTTCAGATAACCGAGGCTGTTCCAATGGCACCATGAACTGTACCATAACAACAAGTAAAAATAAAATAAATAAAATTGTAGATCTGCTGCTTTTGTGGACAAACAACCGGCCATATCTCAAGTTGAGAACGTAACTGT
Organism: Nannobrachium achirus; assembly: GCF_963921795.1. NCBI lineage: Eukaryota > Metazoa > Chordata > Actinopteri > Myctophiformes > Myctophidae > Nannobrachium > Nannobrachium achirus. Next base: position 71,804,627 of record NC_137813.1, read on the forward strand.
GCCTTGTATCTTGCATTGCTGGATTCAGCATTCAAATTGCCTTTCCAATTTGTATTTTAGCCTTTCATAGGAACAGGGGGGTTTGTTTTTCATTTGTGTGTGTGTGTGTGTGTGTGTGTGTGTGTGTGTGTGTGTGTGTGTGTGTGTGTGCGTGTGTGCGTGCGTGCGTGCGTGCGCGCAAAATACAAATATTAATATCAATAATTCAACGTTAAGACAACCCGGTTCGAGAGTGGTGTCTTCGGATCGGTCTCGGTGAGACGGACGCAATGGCACCTTCCTGGTTTACGTAGGACTAAGGGAACCAGAGAAAGGCAATGGGGAAGTTCTCAGAGAAATATACAGCAAATGTGCTGGGGAATTTGTTGGTTGAAAAACTGAGACTAAAATAATCATAAAAAAATCTAAATATGGGCCTTAAAATGAACGGACAGTTTCCTTGTACTCAGGGGAGTAAGGTGCACCCAGCTGTGCAGTGAATTTGAATGATAATATTGATGAATATATTCAATATATTAATATATTAAAAATAAGATGTTTTTGAAAAAGTGAAAAAAAAAACGTGAATAAGGGCGCTGCGACGTTGAGGAAGTGACGGCCAAGACGTCCTCGGAATTCCGAACGCAATGGTGCGCCATTCAAGGAAGCCGGACGCACCATTCGGCCAGTATCGCCCATTCCCCACCGAAAAAAAAATGAAAGAATAGCATTTATGCTGAATTTTTAATAACTTAAAATACATATATAACTCGTTTGATTCACTTCGGGAAGTTTGGGGCGTGATAACTGTTATGTTATGTTATGTTATTACTTCTCATACATATGTTGTTTTGCATATTATTGTAGGCTATAGCCTATTGTCTTTTGTCATTGAAAGTCTCGATGAACTGAATACAAAGGAATGCAATGGAAATGAGCCCTGGCTTTTTAGTTTTTCCTTTTTTTTTACAATGTTGTCAATTAAATGAAGTCCCCTCACATCTGTGGGCAAATTACATCCTGCACATAATTCCACATCAAACTCTGCTCTGAGTCTAATGATCATTACATCCTGATGTGAAAGAAAATGTGTCAAAAGAATAAAACATGACGGTTGTTATGCAGTTCTTTCTTTTTCTTTTTACCCCTTGTTCTCCCCAATGTAGTAGTTATGCCAAATGATTCTTCCCCACACTCATTTCTCTCTTTTCACTGCTGTTGTATCCTACTGACTCACTAGTGCAAGGGTTTTCAAAGTGGGTGACGGGGCACCCTGGGGTGCCGCGACAGCAGTCCAGGGGTGCCGCGAGATCATTTACTGATATTTGGAATTTACTCCAATTATTACTTAATTACAATATATATTTAGTATAATTTTAAACTTGAAGTACAGAGCAATTTTCAGTCAGTTCTAAGTCTTAACCAAAATGGCTATTAGGCCTATCTCACAACATAATCACTAAAATATGCTATAAACATAAGGTGCTGGGAGTGAAAATTATGAATATAATGTAGGGGTGCCTCGGATGAAAAGAATATTTATAGGGGTGCCCTGAGCCAAAAAAAGTTTGGGAATCCCTGCACGAGTGAATCAGTCTGTCAGTCATTCAGTGACAGTTACACATCTCCTCCACCAGGGGGCGAAAGGCATTAAAGCAACAGTGCCTGGATCCATTATTGCGCATGCGCTAAACACGTTGATCCGGAAGCCGGATCTTCCGGAAGTAGAATGTTTCTGGCGTGGCGTTTCCACAACAAAGGAACTGTTGGTGTTTCATGGTGGTTTTGGGACGCGACCAACAAACCTAAGCATAAAGGTGGTTGCCGGGGGGCAAGGAGCTCCGCTGTGTTCACTTGGACCGCGCGGAGGTGCCGAAAGTCGGGGGGACAGGACATAACTCGACTCGCTCGCTTTAGCTCGGCTGCGGTGTCTCACGTGGATCAAGTCTGCTTGAGTGTTGGTGTTTAGTTTCATGGTGGTTGGGACACAGCGCGTGGTGAAAAGCTTCTCATATTAAAAGGAGTTAAAACGCTTCAAATGGAGTCTGTACGGCTGAAGATAAATGAACACATGACGTCGGTGGGAGAGGAGATATTGTGTGTTTTGGAAAAGCAACAAAGTGTTGATGTTTGTCGTGTGAAGCTCGATGTCAGAGTGTTTGTGTTGGAGCGCCTCCGTGCGGCCGCAGAGGTCATGTGCAACCTCTTCCAGAGAGAGATGGAGACACTACACAACACCCAACTACACACTGCAGGTATGTCTGTTACACACACAACACCACACTACACACTGCAGGTATGTCTGTTACACACCCATCACCCAACTACACACTGCAGGTATGTCTGTTACACACACACAACACCACACTACACACTGCAGTGTCTGTTACACTTAAACATACCTGTCTCAGAAGCTTAATTTCAAATATAAAGTGCTTATTCCATGGCCATAGATGTTGCAATTCTCTTCGGGTGGGTACAAGTAACCGTATCTTCAGTAGTGTTCAATGAAAATGCATTTTAATCTGAATGGTGGCCATTTTTGGCGTAATTCCTCCATATGTTTCAACTACAAAATCCAGTTGGGGGTTGTTTCGAGGTCCCAGTAGACAGAGGCTAACCTGCCGACGCGAGTGAATGCTAACCTGCTCATGCAGGTGAATGCTAACCCAAAGCCTAAACCCTAACATTAAGCTTAAACCTAACCCCTACCCTTACCCTAACCAGACTACTGGGACCTCGAAACAATAGAAATAACAAGATTCTGCCTTTGGTTGGGCAGGTGTACGGCACTCTGAAATGGCCACTCTTTATTGAAAGATACGTAAGGTAATGGCGGCAGTGGCTTGATTGATTGATTGAAGAATTTATTAGAAGTTTGCAATAGAAAAAAGTACAGTTTCATGACAGCACAAATCACTGGTACAAGGTCAACTAAAAGGAGATCCTAGAAAGCCGAGGCTTATTTCCACAGGAATCACACTTTAAGTATCTCATATAACATTGAAAGACAGACGGATAGAACATAGTACTTTATCTAGGATAATATCAGTTTCAAAAGCATAACATCAAATACAAAGGCAGAAAAAGAGAAGGAAAAAAAAAAAAAAAAAAAAGGGGGGGGGGGGGGGGGGGGGGGAGCACGGGGGCTTAGTCTATTTACAAGTCACGGGTAGCAGCTGTCTGAAGGTGACTTTTCATACCAATTTTGAAGGAGGCTAGGGATTTGCTCTCCTTTAGGGCTTGTGGAAGGGCGTTCCACATGTTGATGGTGTAGCAGGAGAACGAGTTAGAGCCTTGTTTAGTGTTAAATCTACGTTGATGATGATTAGTGGAGCTGCCTCTGGTGTTGTGATCGTGAACATCCTTGACCTTTAAGAAGTAGTTTGTCAGGTACATGGGAATCTTGGAGGTGTAGTGTATCTTGTACACCAGGCCCATTGCAAGATGCTGTACCCTAACCCTAACCCTGTCAGCTACTTTGAGTCATCCCACGCTTTCGTGGTGATGATCGGTAAGGTGGGTCTGAGGAGGGAGACCAAGCACAACCCTAATTAGTTTGTTTTGGGCTGTTTGGAGCTTTAACTTTAAGGCAGCTGGGGCGTCGCGATACCAGACAAGGACTCCGTAATCAATGAGGGGCCCAATAAGAGCACCTCCTAGTAGGGATGTCACCGAATAATCGATTTTCGAATATTCGTTAGATTAATCAATATTCGATTTTAATATTTCATAATCGAAAATCGAAAAAATATTAATATTTTTTTTTTCTTTTTCTTTTTTTTCTTTTTTTTTTTTTATACTATTTTTTGGCTTAGTTAGTTAGTTTCAACCAAAATATAGAATATAGGCTAACAATAGTATTAATGATAATAGTAAATGGCCATATTATTCACACCAGCACCAACTGTAAACTGTGTAAAGTGAAGGAGCACAGCAGAGTGGCTGCCTGCTACACCCTGTCTCAGACACAGGTGTGATTGATTCAGGCTTGATTGTTTGGTACTTGGTGGCCATCATCAAAGAAAAGGGAAAACAGCGTCCTCTGTATTGTAAAGCATCACAGAATCTGTTCTTGAGAGATTAGGTGAACAGTACACTGGCACACTAAAAAGAAAGATGAAGAGTAGTAGTTAGGCTACCAATTACCTGAAGAGCCATGTTGTACATATGTTAAATGTGCATTGAAATCCAGTAAAAAAAAAACGAAAAACAGAAGGAAACATTTTTTTTTTTTTTTTTTTTATAAAAAAAATATTAATAATTAATTATCGATTTTCGAATAATATTCGAATATTGCTATAGAATAATCGATTTTGATAAAGGTCCATTTTTGACATCCCTACCTCCTAGTGTCTTTCGGGATTTAATATTGATCAGCAGGGCAACCCTTTGCAAGAAGCGAATTCGTTGGTTGACTTTATTGATTACCTTGGTGGTCATTTTTTCACTGGATAGGTTAGCCTCCAGGATGCAACCCAGGTAGCAGATGTAGTTTTTTTCTTTCTATCACAGTGTCACCTACTTCAATTGTGAAGTTCTCAACTAGGCTAAGTTTCTGACTAGATCCAAAGAGGATACATTCAGTTTTGCCTAGGTGAATTGAGAGTCTGTTGTCATTGAGCCAGGTGCAGATCCTGTTAAGTTCACAGTTAAGGGCCTTTTCAACCTGCGATATGTCTCTGCCTGAGACTAGGAGAGCCGAGTCGTCCGCAAACAGAAACAGATTGCAGTCACAAGCAGATGACATGTCGTTTTATATTAAGAACAAGGGGCTCAGGGGTAGAGAAACAGTCATTAGAACACAGAGTCATTAGAACACAGAGGGTTCCCGAAGGATTCCCAGTTTGATCCCGGACTCCCTCAGAGTTGGTGTTGAAGAGTCCTTGAGCAAGAACCCCAGGTTGCTCCCGATGAGCAGGTTGGTGCCTTGAATGGGTGAATGTAAATCTATGTAAAGCGCTTTGGATAAAGTCGCTATATAAATGCACCATTTACCATTTAAGGGTACTTCTGCGGGCCTGAAGAGAATTGTAGAATCAGTGGTCATCGAGTAAGCACTTTATATTTCATATATTTATATTTATAGATCAGGCTTTTGCTGTGGTAGCCTATATCCCTACTCTCTCTCTCATAATGTTCATAGGGCTCAATAGTGGGCACGTTTGTCCCACTACAACCAGACAGGTTAAAAGTATCAATTTCAGACATATATTTCCAACAACCTATTGAAAAAAATATATATAATAATAAAAAAGCTGAAACTACCGAACGAAACCACTTTGCACAGTGAAATCGATGGTTAGTTAATCGAAGGATAGTCGCTCAGTCGTAAGTTGTAACTCATGACATGAGTTTTGTTTGTAGTAGTCCCATACATACATCATTGTGTTCATGCTTAGCTGCACACTTCTCAAAATGAAAATCAAAACATATTGGGCGAGACTGATTCATCAACAAAAGAAGTCATGCCCATATGGGCTGTCCAGATATGGGCATGAAAGGGACAAGGACTGACAGATATGTATGGTCATATCAGTTGGATTGGCGGTGCGACAGAGGTGGGAGTGCTCCATTGTGGCCCAAACTCTTGACCTATAGCAACGAAAATAGCTTACATCAGGATGGGGACAATTAATTTATCTCTTAGAACAAGTAGTGACTGATCCTTTCAACTGAACAAAAGTACAAAACATACTAAACGTCTATAGTTGTCTCCACCAGCCGAAGGCATGGGGGAGAGTATGTTTTCCCCTTTGTCCGTTGGCCTGGTCGCTGCCAAAGTGAGCACACACATTCCCTGGATGCCAATCTAGAACCTCTGCCCCACATTTTTCAAATGGGCCTTTTCCAGCGCCACCTAGTGGCCGATGTTCACAAAAAACATTTCTGTGCGCTACTCTTACAGATTTTGTCCAAAAATCCTACAAATCGGTAGGCAGTATCTCGACAGTCATGTGATCGACACGGATCTGTCCGATTTTGCATATTCCATCCTGATTGGCTAAGATTGGCTTACAAAGTTTGTAGGATTGAGCCGTTTTGAACAAAATGCCTCAAATCACAAATGCAAAGTGCAATTATCATGAAATCGCGCACACACGTTCCCACTAGGCCGAGGAAGAAATGCCACTTGTTTATTTTTAAATCAGCCTCATGGTGGCGCTATAACAGGCCGATTTGTGGTTTTACATATAACTCCACCGATCAGTTTCAAACTTTGTAAGCGCACTCCCTGCCTAGAGGCTAAGGATAAACCTTTGCCAAATTTTTGGATATTACTCCTTGAGATTTTATCCAAAAATCACGCAAATCGGTACACAGTAACTCTATAGTCATGTGATCAAGTTCGATCCGTCTGATATTTCATATTCCATCCTGATTGGCTAATATTAGCTTCCAAAGTTTGCAGGATTGCTCCGTTTTTTTATCATCAACGCAGCTTGCAATTACCATAAAATTTGCCACACATATTCCCACTAGGTCAAGGTGCAAATGCTACCTTTTTCACATTGGCCTGTTATAGCGCCACCCGCAGGTAGACTTTAGAAAAACACATTTTTGGAACACAATGCTTCAAATCATGCATGCAGCGTCCAATTGCTATGAAAGATCTAAGGTGAAGAACATATGCCACCCTTTTTACATTGGCCTATTATACAGTAGCACCACCAGGACGCACGGCCTGGTGGAGACCTGTGCTCGGAAGAGCACTGCTTCTAGTTAGATTTGATTATGTCATGGTATAATATACGGTTGCTGCATGGTAACCAAAAGTTCTTTCTACTGGTGATTTCCACAGAGCACCACAGGGAGAGGTCTACAGAGTCTAGAGAGATGGCCTCCCAAACATATTCAACGTTGTCAGAGGAACAGCGAGAGATGGACAAGGGACGTGGACTGTTGGATGCAACGATGCAACCTGTAGTGAAGTTGTACAGGATAGGTATGTAGTGTCACTCTACACCGCATGTAGAGTGCACGGAACGTCGGACTCGGACTGGACATACCTCGCATATCGATCAAAAACAACCATTCGCACCTCGTTTAAAAAGCGTGCCTCAATGACGTGAATTAACATAAGAATGAGCCATCAGCTGGATGCATATTGCATATCTGATCCATTGTGTGACCTGCTAAATTAGTGCTAAAGGTTCTGTTCTGTCTAAAGCAGAGATGGAAAAAGTACTCACAATTTGTACTTAGTAAAAGTATCAATACGTCGCTGTAGATGTACCCCATTACAAGCGAATGTCCAGAATTCAAAATGTACTCGAGTAAAAGTATGAAAGTATTGGCATCAAAATGTAGGTCTACTTAAAGTACCAAAAGTAAAAGTAGGCTACTAAATGTTTGAAAATAACCAAGGAAGGTATAAAATAGGGCTAAAGTGGAATAATGTAGTCTATATTTTATAATATAATCTTTCATAGCTGTAAAGTAACTAGTAACTAAGTTTTCAAATAATTGTAGTAGAGTAAAAGTACAATATTTGGATTTGAGATGTAGTGAGTAGAAGTAAAAGTACTGAAAACTGGAAATACTCTGGAAATATTCAAGTAATGTACAGAAACCTCAAAATTGTACTTAGTGTAAGTAGGCCTACAGTAAATCTACTTTACTTTACACCACTGGTCCGAAGTAGTCAAAGTAGAACGTTACACTCAACTCACCATCTATCTGCACTACAGTACAAAATGATTGTATAACATGAATCAATTCAAATGAGAATGTTACAATACTGACTGACTGACTGACTGACTGACTGACTGACTGTCTGTCTGTCTGTCTGTCTGTCTGTCTGTCTGTCTGTCTGTCTGTCTATAGATCTGCTATTTTCACAATATTTATCGGTGGAACAGAGTGAAACTAAATGTAATGCCTCAACTCCTAATTCCAACTGCTTGTCAGGGTGGGGTCCCAAGTTCAAATAGGATTTTTTGGGGGGGTCACAGCCTGAAAAGGTACACATTTAATTTAAAAAGTAAATGAAAGGATGAAACAAAAAGCCAGACATGAGGGCTTTTTTCCAGTTTTATAATAATCAATTGAACTGAGCATTTTTTGCCTGACTATTTGTTTGGTGGAAAGTTGCACTTGGTCATGAAGTTGATAAAAAAAAAATTAAAAAAAAGTAGCTTTGTTGTAGTAAGCTACTTTTGCCATGTAGCTTGTAGCTTGCTTTGCTACATTTTCTGTGGGTAGCTTCGTTGTAGCTTAAGCTATATTTCATCAAGAGTAGCTTGTAGCTTAGCTTACTACATTTTCCAAGTAGCTTGCCCATCACTGACTATGCGATGCAGTCGCCTGTGCCGGGCCAGTGTCGGTGTAACATGCATGCGGTTGCTGTATTCCAAGTTCCACACGCACGCTGACAGACACACAAGCTTGTTCTTCAACAGGGAACAAACAGCGAAAATTGGATTTTACAAAACGGACTCCGTCAGCGTTGATCCCGTTTTAAAGAGGAAAATAGAGCTTAAAACCAACTTGCTAGGCTTATGTCGTCGTGATGTTGATGAAGACAAGTTTATATCGGATCTGCGAGCTCAAAACTAGACGCACCCGTATACTTGTCTGAGTTGTATGAGTGGAACGTTAAATCAGACTGCAGTGCAATTATTTACTATAAAATCTACTATTACATTTGCGTGTACAGTGGGACTTGGGAGTTAATCTGTTATATAGGGATCGTGATCGCGCTGCTGCTGTTGGCTGTTGCAGCCGCGATGTGTTACATTACAGACGTGATTTGATTATGTCAATCCTACTGTGTTTTGATGTAATGAAAATAGGGAGCACATTTCCTTAACGGTCATCACTAAAAAATGCAATCGAAGGTCAGCCCTACCTGTAACACACAACTGCCTCTCGATGCTGAACCCCTATCTGCTCCCGATGAGCAAGTTGGTGGCATGGTTTCCTCCCCCATCTGTGTGTGAATGGGTGAAAGCAAAGCAATGCACAATCTATGTAAAGCGCCTTGGATAAAGGCGCTATTTACATTTACCATACAACAGAAGCTTAACACACAAGGCCTTTATAAATAAATAAAAGACAATGTTGCTCTCTACAAACTGCGAGAGATGGCCAACCCACTTTTTCATATAAATATGCAAGTCCTTACTCATGTCATATCAAATTCCATATCTTAATAAAGTCCTTATTATATTCCTTCATTGCAGACCAGTGTGCAGAGTCCAGCCTGAAGGTGAAGATGAGTTGGAGTGTTTGTGTTAAACAGGAACCTGAAAACCACCTGGACATCAGTACGTTTCATGCCTTCTCTTCTCTTCTCTTCTCTTCTCTTCTCTTCTCTTCTCTTCTCTCGCTGTCTCTCTTAGAGAGAATGTTTGCAGGAAATGGCTTTTTTTAATGCATGAGAATAGACTCATGATTTGGAACTACCAAAGCTATAACACAGAGGAAACACTGCATAAAATAACAAAGTACAAACCTTTAATGTTTTTTCTCTCATTTTATCTTTTTATTCTCCCCTAGACTTTCTTTCCCTCCCTGTGTGTAAAGAGGAGCTTTTCCCTGAACATCAGGAGAGGAGTCCCAGTCTGGAGGAACCACAACCTCCACAGATTAAAGAGGAACAGGAGGAGCGACTACAAGAGGAGGCTGATGGATCAACGTTGACAGCAGTGAAAAGTGAAGGTGATGATGAAAACAGAGAGACAGAGGCTGTAGCCAGCACCTCAACTGAACACATGAAAACACAAGCTGATGTAGAGGACTGTGGAACATCACAACCAACTAGTGGTGACCAGCTCCTCTCTCCACACTGTTCTCAATCTGACATCACTGAAGACAGTGATGAGTGGGAGGAGACCAGGGAAGGTCAGTCGGTTGTAAACACACTGGATTCACACAAGACACACAATGTGGAAGGACAAACATTGTCTTTAAGCCACAAGCTGTCCCAGGATCTGCCATTGTCAAAACAAACTCACTCCAAGAACAGCCACACAGGGAAGAAAAGTTTTAGTTGTACAGTGTGTGGCAAAATGTTTAATCGCAATGTACATCTGAAGAGGCACACTGTTGTTCATACAGGGGAAAAGCCCTTTACTTGTACTGTTTGTGGCAAAGGCTACGGTCAAAGTGTTCATTTAAAAACACACATGAGAACTCATACAGGGGAAAAACCCTTTACTTGTACAGTTTGTGGTAAAGGCTGTGGTCAAAGTGGTAATTTAAAAGCACACATGATAACTCATACAGGGGAAAAACCCTTTACTTGTACAGTTTGTGGTAAAGGCTGTGGTCAAAGTGGTAATTTAAAAGCACACATGATGACTCATACAGGGGAAAAACCCTTTACTTGTACAGTTTGTGGTAAAGGCTACGGTCAAAGTGTTAGTTTAAAAACACACATGATGACTCATACAGGGGAAAAACCCTTTACTTGTACAGTTTGTGGTAAAGGCTGTGGTCAAAGTGGTAATTTAAAAGCACACATGATGACTCATACAGGGGAAAAACCCTTTACTTGTACAGTTTGTGGTAAAGGCTGTGGTCAAAGTGGTAATTTAAAAGCACACATGATGACTCATACAGGGGAAAAACCCTTTACTTGTACAGTTTGTGGTAAAGGCTGTGGTCAAAGTGATAAGTTAAAAGTACACATGAGGACTCACACAGGGGAAAAGCCTTTTACTTGCACAATATGTGGTAAAGGCTGTGTTCATGGTGGTGAGTTAAAAGTACACATGAGAACTCATACAGGGGAAAAACCCTTTACTTGTACAGTTTGTGGTAAAGGATGTGGTCAGAGTGGTGAGTTAAAAGTACACATGAGAACTCATACAGGGGAAAAACCCTTTACTTGTACAGTTTGTGGTAAAGGCTGTGGTACCAGTAGTGATTTAAAAACACACATGAGGACTCATACAGGGGAAAAGCCCTTTACTTGCACAGTTTGTGGTAAAGCTTTTAGTCTAAATAATAATCTAAAAGTACACTTGAGGACTCATACAGGTTAAAGCACCTTTACTTGTGCAGTTTGTGGTACGCTCCATGGATTTATTTTGTCACTTGGCCTCTCAGTCTGGACAGTTTCCTTTCTCCAAGGGGAGGTGAGACATAGACTGCGAGCGGAATCCAAATGTGGCTTCTTATTGGTCTGTGGTGGGGGTGGGACAAATACACCAGTGTGTATTGGCTGGCTGATAACGTAGCTACCCTAATCTACTCTTATTTGTTGGAACAACGTCCAATCAGCAACAACGTCGCCTCCGTCAAAACTGATATACGAGTCAACTGAATCATGGCCAGACTGAGAAGCGAAATGATAAAACTGATCCACGAAACGTAGTGTAGCAGGCTGGCACCCTGGCTTCATACAGGCAGGCAAACCCTTTAGCTGCGGTTTGTGGCAAATGCTTGGTCAAGATAAGGAGGATTCAAATAACTGTATTATGGATGTCTTAATTAACGCCAGGTCTTGTGTAGGGAAGGCTATCGAGAACCGGTTCTCGTTGCCTGTGGTTCGGTTCCATGGAATCGTTAGCCAGCGTCCTTAACGAATCGATTCTGCTATCGATTCCTGCATATGCGCGATGACATCACACACGCGCCGCGCTGCCTTGTTTAGACGCAGGCTCAGCCAACATGTTGTCTAAACAGAGGCGTTCTAAAGTCTGGCTGTATATTTCACGAGAATGTTCATGTTTTGATAATGAGGCGTTAAGTTGTTACTCAAGCTCACTGCATGAACAGACAAGTCTCCCGCCGTTCTGTGTCCGAACTAGAGTGCCCAAAAAGGTTTGTTTTGCAAGCCTGCCTGCCGCCGCCTCCCACGTTCTTACTACAAAACGCGCTACATGTACAATGTGCTCCGTGTTGCTAAATGCTCCCCTATATCACATGTGCAAGAAAGAAAAGTATGTAAATCCTGTGATCCAAACTGTTGAAGTCAGTGCCTCTGCTTTAGCTATGTACAGCAGCAGCTCCGCGAGCTTCAGCGAGCTTCGCAACCGACATAGAGTAGGCTACAGGGGCGCTGGAAGGGGGGTGCTGAGGGTGTTTCTAGGGGCGCTGCCCCTAGATATATACACACAGAGCTATATTAAAACAATAATGTAATTGACTTTGGGGAATACACTATGTTGAAACAAGGTGTTTGATTATCACATGGTCACCTTGCCACCTCCGGTTGGAAGGGAAGTTGAATTTAAATTTAGTTTTCAAATAAATCCCGCTTTGATGGCACAACAAAGTCTATTTATTTGAGAACTATAAACTGTCTTGTAGGCTCATTGTTGCAAACTAACACCGTTGTATATGGGGAATAAAAAACTGTAGAAAACCATTACAAAAATAATACCCGATGTTGTAGTGTGACTGTGTGTGTGCATGTGTTATGTGTTGCACTTGCTATGTGTTGCACTTGTGTGTGCTAAAATAACTAATAAACAGTTACTTGTTACACCGTTGTGTGCGAAATAAGCACCCAAAACAGTAATAAAAATAACCCAAAACTCTAGAAAAAGAGTGGAGGAGGTAGAAAAGACTATTGGCCACTATTTCTGACCAGCTGAGAATCGATAAGAGAATCGATAAGGAATCGAATCGATAAGCAGAACCGGAATCGGAATTGCTAAAATCTTAACGATACCCATCCCTAGTCTTGTGGAGGTGTGACCAATGCCATTTTACTATTGTGGGTGCGGAATTCTGCACACTGCATCAAAGCGGTTCACGGTAAAACGGCCCTGAATTAGTCACAGGTGTTGGGTGTTACTTTAATCAAACCAATCGGAGAGAGTATCAGCTGCCATTCCCTTTAAGATCAGTGCAAGACATGCGTTAAGCGGCGAGACCAAAAGAGTATAGTTTATATTTTATATTTATATATTTCCAAATAGCTTACCCATCACGGTTGGGGGAAAATTAATAAATAAATAAACCAGTCAATTGCAATAGTGAGGGGACATTCAAGTCCCCCCTCCCCAGATAACAGCAAAGTGACAATTTAAGGACTTAAGACATTTTAATACAGAAAATAATAAAAAAAAGTAGTGTCGATTTGGCTGGCTACTTTTGCCATGTAGCTTGTAGCTTAGGTAACTACAAGCATGCGCGCATGCGTGCGCGCATGCGTTTGTGCGTGTTTGCGTGTTACATGTCACATAAATGTTACCCCACATTCATTGGTGATGATTTTGCATGTATGTTACTCTATGTTGGTATAGATCCATTTGTCTTTATCCACATGTGCAGTGTGGGGTATTCCTACACAGCTGTAGAAAAGGAAATGAAACAGAGTTACAGTTAATATTTTAAACTGGATAATGTGTCATTAAACATGCAGTATAAAACGTAGTATGATTCCTTGAGTGTTGACTGTGAATAAATGTATTCACATGTAGCTCATTCAGTTTGTATATTCATTAAGTTCAGCTTTCATCTCAAAACATCCCAAGTATCTCTGGTCAGTTATAATTCTCTCAACAAACACTTGGGGCCCTATTTTTGACCATCCTAAACCCTAAATCCCTAAACCTCTTTACCATTTTGAAAAACATTTTTTTAAATGGTTCAAATAGCTGATCTACAACTAGCTGATGTACAGCTACCGTATATAAACAAACAATCAGGATTTGACGGTGCATGAGCAGCAAGAGGCATGCGCAGGTGAAGCGGACCAGAGCATGATCTACAAGTGCTCACAACATGTCGATGTAGACTATTTTGAGTATTCAAAATAGTAACAATGCAAAGAAGTTTAGGGGTTTAGGATTTAGCATGGACGAAAATGGGGCCCTTGGTCTCAAAATATAATTGATTGTGGACTCCGATGCAACTTATCAGTGTTAAGATTCTTTTCTCCAATTTTACATTACATAATTTTGTTCTTTTCTCCAAGTTTACATTACATAATTTTGTTCATGTGAAGATTATATAAAAATGATGAATGACAAATCGTTTTTATAGCTGTAGATCAGCTAGCCCAGCTTTTTGAAATATTTAAAAAATCTCCCTCCTATAGGTGTAAACAGGATCATGTGGGGGTTTCAGGAGATAGCCATTGCCATTGCCATTCTCAGCTGGAAGGAATGAGTGAGTGAACGCAGTATGACGTCAGGCCCCGCCAGGCTAGGGGGGAGGGGGGATACGGGATGTTTTATTTTTTATTTTTACTCATATTAATGTACATTGTAATCTACATGTGTGCCTCTGGGCTACTTCTATTTGAAAATGTAATACAAATATTTGAAAAGAAAGATTATACTAAGATCCCAATGGCAGTTATTTTTGCCACTTCTAGTTTTCCCCCCTGAAATGGCACCTCTCTCTGGTTCCGATTTAAACAATTTCTCAAAATAAATGGCAATTTAAAACTTGACTGAATTAAAAAATTCATTGTTTCCGTTAATCAATTCAAAATTAATGTAAACATATCAACAAAACATGTTGATATACATTTTGAATGGATGCTGTAATTCTATTGATCTGTTACAGAGGATTAAATTACTAAGCAGTTTGTTCTTTGAAATTATATTTTAAAGGACAACTTTAGTTTTTTGCAACAAGGGATCATATTTTAGATTGTAGTTAAAGAATATATTAAGATGAGTGTTAACATGATTTCATTTACTTCTTTCTATTGTTTTAGAGATTCTTATTTCAGTGGTTGGGGGCATGCGTACAAGTGGCTAAATATGCCATTTTACACAGAATAAGCCCATTCCCAAGATACAACGCAACCTTTCATGGTTGGATGTGACTTATGGGGGCTAGAAGTGTTACTGTAAATAGCTTATTGTGTCCAAAAGACATTTAGCAACTTGTATGCATGCCCCCATGCGTACGCAGGCCCCACATTTTAGCATGGTAAACGCGATAAAACAATAGAACAAGGCAAATGAAAACATTTTAACACTCACTTTTTCTTTTCTCTAATTACAATCTAAAATATGAACCCTTGTTGTAAAAAAACAAAGTTGTCCTTTAAGTCTGTTTAAAAGGGATGTACTTTACCATTCACTTAGTCAGGGGACTTGATTACTTCATAGACATCTGTGTTGCCTAAAGGTAAAAAAGCATTAATTTGGTGCTTATAAATGTTATTTCAATTTAATTAATTCCATTAATTTATATTAACACTGATGACGACCACATGGTCGTGCACCGTTCGGTGCCGTCCGTGCGCGTGCATGTGGGGAAATATTTCCGGCCACACGGCGTCCTGTCGCATCCGGCCCCCAAAGCACTACTGTTATGAAACCCCCTGCACTAGTGAGTCAGTAGGATACAACAGCAGTGAAAATACAGAAATGAGTGTGGGGAAGAATCATTTGGCATAACTACTATATTGGGGAGAACAAGGGGTAAAAAGAAAAAGAAAGAACTGCATAACAACCGTCATGTTTTATTCTTTTGACACATTTTCTTTCACATCAGGATGTAATGATCATTAGACTCAGAGCAGATAGTCCAGGCGTTTCGGGCAGTATTTTGATGGAATCGTGCACTTCATGAAAGAAGCATGGAATTTGGCACACAGTTAGAACATGCCATATGGAACATTTTTGGCTATAGGGGCATCGCAGATTTGTCTTGGGAAACTTGTGGGAGCCAATTAGAGTTCTCAAATTCGGCCCGAGCCCGACCCTACCCGACCCGACCCGACGTTATCGGGCCGAGCCGGGCCCAAAAATTATAATAATTAGTCGGGCCGGGCTCCGGGCTCCGTCACTCAAGCAACAGAGAACAGGCGCATATCGCTGTCTGCCTGTCTTCAGCGCAGCACTGAAACCTGCCTAAGTTCCTAACCAATGGACCAAGGATAATCGGTGACGCATACGGAAGTATAGTCTATCAGTCTCATAGAGCAGTCTGGTTGTTGTGATGACGTCACAATCGAAACCTTTGGATATACGGAAGTCTGTCACAGGCAGCGAGTCAGCGTTAGCTCTGTGTGGAGCGGCTACGATGAAAGTTTGGAGCTGCATGTTAAATTAAAAGGCAGCAGGCAGTTTCACAAGTTTGTAATAAGTTATAAATCCAAGAAAAGTACATTCAAAGCGGAACCAACCTGGATATTATTGACAAGGACTTAAGAGGATTGTATTAACAACAACATCAACATGACCAACCTAAAAGCACCATACGTTGACATCCTCTTACCTTATAGAGACGATCATCTTGGCTGGTAAGATATTATTAATTCCATTATGCTTTCTGGTTAATCAAGTGTCCTTTGCTGCTGCTGTGTGCATTTATATTAAAGCGTTTACAGCCGCAGCGCGCCGCTTATTACGTGCCTGAGTTGTATATGTTTAAGCATGGTGGTCAGGTGGTGTCGCGCACTAAACAACAGATCTGCAAGCCCAGAATGCAAGCCATATGAACACGTTTTGGGTTTATAGATCTGCCGAGCGAGCTGCCTGCGTTTGATGCGTGACCGTTGAAAGGACGAAACATAAATCACGCGGGCAGCGACAACGGCAGGGAGAGAGGATGAGAGCTGTATGATTGAGATTGACTGTTGACAACAACAGGGATTTAACGTTAGCACATTTTGTGCAAAACCTTGCATGTTTCATGAACAATTTAACATGTGAAGTTGCCATTTCGCCAACTATTATATGTCCGTTCTCTCACTGTTGTAATTTGAGACACTGGTGCTGCCAGCTGCCTACTGGCGACGTTTCTTTCTCTCTCTCTCTCTCTCTCTCTCTCTCTCCCTCTCTCTCTCTCTCTCTCTCTCTCTCTCTCGGGCTTTCGGGTTTTCGGGCCGAAAATGATGATAATTGTTAGGGTCGGGCCGGGCTTCGGGTCGGCCCACTCGGGCCCAGTTAGGGCCGGGCCTTAATTTTCAGGCCCGTTGAGAACTTCTAGAGCCAATCAAAGTTGGGCTCTCATAAACTTTACTATAGAGTAAAGAATACAAAACATTAATATGTTTTAAGTAGCATGTGAGGGGTCAAACTAGGTGTTTTTCAGGATTCTGAATCCAATGCAAGCATTCGTTTTGAACGAAAAACATTACTTAGGCTAAAACGGTCCCCATAAATCTATGGTTTAGTGATGAGTCATCACTTTTCACCACTTTTCACAGTTTTGTCAGGGCAGTTTTTCAGAGAGGAATGTTTTTTGTGCAAAACTAAAGCTTGCATTGGATTCAGAATCCTGAAAAGCACCTAGTTTGACCCTTCACATGCTACTTAAAGCATTTTTATTTTTTGTATTATTTTAAAGTAAAGTCTATGAGAGCCCAACTTTGATTGGCTCCCACAAGGCTCCCACAAGTTTCCCAAGACAAATCTGCGATGCCCCTATAGCCAAAAATGTTCCATATGGCATGTGCTAACTGTGTGCCAAATTTCATGCTTCTTTCATAAAGTGCACGATTTTTGCCTGAAACGCTCCCACTAAGAGTTTGAAGTGGAATTGTGTGCAGGATGTAATTTGCCCACAGATGTGAGGGGACTTCATTTAATTGACGACATTGTAAAAAAAGAAAAAACTAAAAAGCCAGGGCTCATTTCCATTGCATTCCTTTGTATTCAGTTCATCGAGACTTTCAATGACAAAAGACAATAGGCCTACAATAATATGCAAACATATGTATGAGTAATAATAACAAAACTGTACCTTTTCCTATGCAAACTTCTAATAAAGTCTTCAATCAATCAATCAATGTAAACGCGTGCATACCCCCCCGCGAGAGCCGCGGCAAGCCCCTATCCTGCGAATCCGCGATAACTACAAGCAATACTTTAATCAGTGGCTACTAGGCCTACTATGCATAACAGGTTTCTAGTGGTGAATGTGTGAGCGTCCTCAAGCCTCTATTCATATGGATATATAGCCTACTTAGGTTTCCAGCTGTGACTGCATGTGCATGTGTCGATGTGTGTGTGTCCTCATCCATTACTGTGGTATTTAGTGTTTGAGATTCGTTCAAGGCAAACTTTGTTTCTTTATCACGTGACGTCAATAAATGACCGTCCGCCCGGGGAAAAAAATCCCAAAGCACCACTGGTTTTCAAAGTGGGTGACGGGGCACCCTGGGGTGCCGCGACAGCAGTCCAGTGGTGCCGCGAGATCATTTGATGATATTTGGAATTTACTCCAATTATTAGGCTATTAATTACAATATATATTGGTAGCACTTTATAATAACTATACACTATAAAGCATTAGTTAAGCATTAGTAACTAACTAATCATGAATTCATCATGAGTTCATAGTTTATTAATCATGAATTCATCATTAGTAAGGCATTATTTATACATTAACTGAACATTAGTAAACACAGTTGTTAAGCATTAGTAACTACTGAATTCATCATGAGTTCATACTTTGTTAATCATGAATTCGTCATTAGTAAGGCATTATTTATACATTTACCGTACATTAGTAAACACAGTAGTTAAGCATTAGTAACTACTGAATTCATCATGAATTCATCACGAGTTCATACTTTATTAATCATGAATTCATCATTAGTAAGGCATTATTTATACATTTACTGTACATTAGTAAACACAGTAGTAAACACAGTAGTTAAGCATTAGTAACTACTGAATTCATCATGAGTTCATACTTTATTAATCATCAATTAATGATTTATTAAGGTCGTTACTACTCGTTAGTTAAGTATGTTCCGTGAGCCCATCTAAAGTGAGGACTATTCATGCCTTATAAAGCATTTATAAATGAGATAGAAGCAGTGATGTAGAAAATGACAGTGTTTATTACAAAAGCGGACACCTGAAACAACATAGTAATAATAAAACAAAACATTCTCATAATCTATGAAAAAAGAAAAAAAAATACATATACTCTGCAACATTTTAGGTAAACCTTTCCTGAAAAAAAAGAAATGTATGTATTGTTGTATGAACATAAAAATGAACCAATCTGCAATCTTATACACAATGTGGCAAATAAAAGTTTAATCTTCATAAAACAATATAAAATGTATCAGAGTCAAAACTATTTACATCCTATTTCAAAATTAAAGCGATATTTCACTTAAACAAACACACACACACACACACACACACACACACACACACACACACACACACACACACACACACACACACACACACACACACACTGTCATTTGATCGTCCACCCCAGACTTAAGATTTTCTTCTCTCTTACAACTCTCTTATAACAGCACCAAAGCTACATAATTTGTACCCCCCCCCCCCCCCCCCCCCAATACTTGACTACTTGTACTTTTTAGAAATGTCATGAATTAACCTGCCAAATGCACCATCACAGTGTTTTTTTGCAAGCCATTCATTCCACTCGATCATTGCAAGGTGATCAGATAGCAAAGTGTCAGTACGGTTTCCCCTGAGCCTCCAGATCTGCTCCTTGTAGGATCTCCAGGCCCTCTCGATATGCTGGGTATGGGCACCGGTGAGGGGATCTACATACCACCTGCTGTGGTTGACAGTGTGGTGGTCATACCCAAGTACAGGCAGTATGCGATACGCACGCCATTCGTCACTGATGATGGATGATCCTGGCTTCACATGATGGGCAATTAAGGGTACTAGATGGTTTCGAGATCTTCGCTCTACAAGTCGCAGAATTGGCCTTCTAGAGTCTTCCTTCACCCCCAGCATCCCAAACACCCACTTCTTCCGTTTCCACGCACCTGCCATTCTTCCTCTCCCATACTGATGCAGAAACAAAACAACAAACACAACATTATGTAAAGTAAACAAATACAGTACAAACAAATACATTACATTAACTGACTGTATTTTACAATTTTTAAATACTAATATAACACACCTTTCTTTTGTGCCGAAAATGTCTCTCATCAATGGCCACAAACTCCCTTGTTCCACCAATCTGCTGCCCCGTACGCCTTCTCATCCTTTCTATTGCTGTGACACAGACATCTCTTATTTTTTTTGTCATTTTGCTGAGAGTGGTTGAACTGGCAGCAATGGAATCCTCCATCATATCAATCTGCCGCAGGCGTAGACCCTGAGAAAAAATAAATAATGTTTATTGTTATCATGTAATTGTATAAGTGAATTTCCTTACATGTTTTGTTGGACTGTATTTATTTATTTATCCTTTAGAGTCACAGCTTGCTCTGGGGCCCCTGATTTAATCACGCAGATGCAAACATATAGAGACTACCAGTAAGACTCAGTAATCGGGAGATAAGTGACCGTCACGTCGCATACACAAACTTCAGAAGGCAACCGTAGCCAATCAGGAGGGAATATGGGAAATGGGACAGATCCATGTTGATGACATGACTTTAGAGATACTGTGTAGCGCTTTGCGTGATTTTAGGCCAGAATATGTAGGAGCAGTGTCAAAAAAATTGTTTTGTAAATATCTACCTGATGATGGCGCTAGAGGAGGGGCATGTGAGAAATCAGGGGCGGAGGTTGTAATTTGCCATCCAATTTGCGTGATTTTAGGCCAAATGTGTAGGAAGGAACAGTGTTAAAAATGTGTTCTGCAAAAATCGGCTTGATGGTGGCACTAAATGGGGCATGTTGATGACATGACTCTAGTCTAGAGATACTGTGTACCGCTTTGTATGATTTTAGGCCAAACCCTGTAGTAGCAGTGTCCAAAAATGTGTTTTTGCAAGAATCAGCCTGCCACCATCAGAAATGTGGGGTTGTGGTTTGGCAGCCAAGGAGTGTGTGTGCAGAGATTGGCATGGATAGGGGCAACAGTAGCGGAGATATGGATAAGGCAAAAGTGTGGCGTGACACGTACGGACAGACTAACAGACTGACAGCCGGTGGAGGGACCTGGCGGTCGCTTATCTCCCGATTTAGGGAGTCTATACTGGTATGATACATAAATACGCTTTGTTTAGCGGCCAAAATTCCCCAGGATCCCGAATGGCTTGATTCTAGGCTTAAAATAATTTATATAAATATTTTTGTTTGGCTGCTGTGCTCTATTCTATTTATGCAAACTACAAAGAGACTTGCAATGTAGTGAGCCTGACGTGTTTAATGTTATATGCTATTACTTGCTTACCTGTACATGAATTCCATCCAGTTACGGATGGAGATCTTTGAACGACTGAAGATTGACTTGTGCCTGACCGAAATTTGTTTTGGCCCGTGTGCTGCTTGTCGACAAACCCTAAAATAATGATAACATAAAACATTATTATTATTACACTTTTTATAATTATTTATTTATTCCATCTCCCATGTTACTTCAACAAAACATGTTTTTGCTCTAAATCGGTGGTTCTCAAACCTCTTCACACCAAGGACCCCTAAACTGACACAAATTTGCCCATTTCATATGATATGATTTCTGTTTTATTACATGGACTGTATGAAACCCATGACCAGAAATGTGTTATATATGGATGGAATAATATTAAACATAAATAAATAACGTATTTCCCTCTCAAGGACATGTACCCAGACCCCACTTTGAGAACCACTGATCTATGAACACACTACCGCCCCCCCCCCCCAAACACACACACACACACACACACACACACACACACACACACACACACACACACACCAGTGTTGGTGAAAGTACTAGAAATAGGCTACTGTTACAAGTAAAAATCCAGAATTCAAAATGTACTTGAGTAAAAGTATGCCTACAAAAGTACAGTATTCGTTGGTATCAAAAAGTACTCAATATGCTGAATGTCCCATTTCAAGTTTTCAAAAGCTCACAATGTGTTGCATCGCGACACATTGTGCGCTTGTAGATCAGCTATTTTTAATTAAATAAATGTACTTAGTTACTTTACATCACTGACACACACACACACACACACACACACACGCACGCACGCACGCACGCACGCACGCACACACACACACACACACACAGTTGCAAATGTCTGAGTTTACAAATTAAATTCAGTTATTTTTTTTCAGATATGGAATTGGAATATAAGGCTTCTTACCAAGCATACTGATCTCGATTATTCGCCCTCTTCTTCAGTTTCATGTGGTGATGGCATGTCCTGCATTTCATTTTTCTTTTAAGCAGCTTTTTCTTCTGAAGCCACTTTATTAGCTTCAGCTTTTCTTTTTGAAGTGTCCTCACTAAAGACGACTTCTTTAGCTGTCTGTATCTGCTCATCGTTTGCAAAAGTGTTTTTTCTCTAATCTCTCTCCACGACCTGTCACTGTTGATTGAATGTATTGAGCTGTGTACTCAATGAGACACTATAAATGTCCCGGGCTTTGTGGTTCACGTGATTCATACAACCAATCAGAACCATGCTTCCGGTTCACATGACTCCCAAAACCGCGGAGGCTTTTCGATGCATTTTGCGATGCAAAGATTCCTGGTGGCCAAACGTGATATTGCAGGGTTGTTGCACTTCTGAAGACTAGTGCGCCTGCTCTATGGACCAAATGCTGACGTAGATGCCACTTCCACATTCTTCACGCGCTGGGTGAGAAACTTCATTAAAGTGATCCCTGAATAGTATGCCATGTAGGCCTTAATATGTTATAATAACCCTCTTTAACCAAAATATACCTTTTAATACACTCAGAATGTCTTCCTTTGAGAGAAATACGTTCTATGTTCAACCCCTGGGGGGAGGGTCTGCCGCTGAGTGATGACGTATGTAAATGCATTTTGGGTGGACGGGCCCATTTAAAATGGCGGTGTAAACACTTTTAGATGTTGAATTAAGCACTTTACAAGCACGTCAAAACACCCTACTTGATATGAACAGAACAGAAAAGCACCAAACTACTAACTACAGTTAATCTGAGCTTCAAGACAATATTTTAAATATTGTAAAGAGAACGTTGTTTTGACGTTCCATATTAACCCTATGGGCCGGCCAGCCAAAATGCATTTACATACGTCATCACTCAGCGACAGACAGTGCAATGGCTCCCCCCAGGGGTTGAACATAGAACGTATTTCTCTCAAAGGAAGACATTCTGAGTGTAGGCCTAATGATTTTTTCTCTTCAATGTCTCGCGTTGCCATGGTTACCATAGACTTCCATGTAATTGTGCAATTGTGTAAAAAGTGCACGTCCATGCCTAGATGATACACCACGTGTGTAGATGCTGTTCACAGCTTTCAAACAAAAAAATCCGCTTGGAAATCCGTTCAGGCATTCATGATTTATGGGCCATTATATTTTCTTCAGATGTAAACAAACATGGCTGCCATGTTTGAAAGAATGGGTTGGTATGGGGGTTAAACATGCAATTTCGCGATCGCGATCATGCCTAATACATTTCTGGAGGTCCAAAACATTTTTTTGAAAAAAAAAAATTGAAAAATATATAGGCCTATATATTTTTTTTTCAAAAACGGCCCAAACTCGGGAAACTCGGGGTTGGCACAGCGTTGGTATCAATACAAACTCGGGAAACTCGGGGTTGGCACCAGATGTGTTAAAAGGTATATTTTGGTTAAATAGGGTTATTATAACATATTAAGGCCTACATGGCATACTATTCAGGGATCACTTTAACATGAATAGGTGGGGGCGGGGACGCACATACTCTATTTTTCGGTGCGGTCCACTCGACTGAAGCCAAGAAGCCAGGAAACAAACACATGTCGGAGAGAACAAACAGAGCTAATATGGCAAACTCGGAACCAACCCAGCCAAGTAAAAAAGTCGGCGGACGTCGCAAAAAGAACACCCAGATGACCAACAGTGTGGAGATAGTCAATGTGGAAGAGAGAGAAGAGATGCCTGTCGACTTGACTCCAGGTGAGTAACTAGCCTAGCACAGCTCAACTTAGCTCTGATCCATAGCGTTAGTGGAGTTCTCCCTAACGCTATGTTCCTCTACCTCCGTATTCCTTGGCAAAACCGGAACACCCCGCCGTCTGGTCCGAAAATAACAAAAACTGTTTCGCCCCTCATCAAACCAAAGGTATCAGTGGACAGTTGAAAGCTTACTCTACTTAGTGGACGAGGTCTGAGCCCCCCACCACACGATTACAATACATTTCTAGGGCAAAATGAAAAATATTCCACCGGATGGAGACGCTCTTCCAGGTTTTTACGAAACAGCGCTTCCAACGTCGCAGAGTTGAATAACACCCAGTGAGACTAATGCTCAGTGTAATTCGGTCCTCTGACCTGCGCGGCAGTAGTGAGTTGGCACCTTGATGGCGACGACAAATAGTGAAAAACGAGAAGAAATGGAGTCTCCATTGATTGATTTTTGATTGAAGACTTTATTAGAAGTTTGCATAGGAAAAGGTACAGTTTCATGACGGTACAGTTCACTGGTACAAGGTCTACTAAAAGGAGATCCATGAAAAGACTAAGCTTATTTCCACTGGAAACCATTGAAGTATCTCATATAACATTGAATGACAGACAAATAGAACACAGTACTATGCAGTAGATATGTTAAGAAAAAACAAAATAGAAGACAGTAAGTCAAAACAAACAGTATATACAAAGAAGGGGCAGGGGAGGGTAGGGTTGGGCTAGATTCTTTTTTACCAGTTGCGAACGGCTGCTGCCTGTAAGTGGTTTTTCAGGGCAATTTTAAAGGATGCTAGTGATCCACACTCCTTTGTGGCCTTCGGTAAGGCTTTCCACATTTTGGTGGTATAGCAGAAAAAAGAGTTTGACCCTTTGTTGGTTTTGACTCTGGGTTGAAAGTGATCTGTGGCGCTGCCTCTGGTGTTGTAATTATGGACATCCTTAATGTTTATAAAGTATTTTGACAGGTACTTGGGTATCATAGTGGTGTAGTGTATCTTGTACACCAGGCCCATTGCAAGTTGCTGTACTCTGTCAACTACTCTGAGCCACCCCACTCTTAACTGGTGAGTAGCGGTGAGGTGAGTCTGATAGGGAAGTCTAAGCAGGACCCTAATTAGTTTATTTTGGGCTGTTTGTAGTTTAGTTTTCAGGGCTTGTGGGGCGTCACAATACCATACGTGGACTCCGTAGTCAAAGAGGGGCTGGATTATTGCACCAGCTATGGTCTTCAGTGTGTTGGAATTGACCATCGGGGCGATCCTCTGTAGGAAACGAGTTCGTTGGTTGATTTTATTTATTACTTTAGAAGTCATCTTTTCACTGGAAAGATTAGCTTCAAGGATACATCCTAAGTAAGAGATTTCGTTTTTTCGTGTTATGACCTTGTCACCCACTTTGATTGTGAAGTTATCAACTTTTTTGAGGTTATGATTTGATCCAAAGAGGATGGACTCTGTTTTACCCAGGTGAATTGATAATTTGTTGTCGTTAAGCCATGTGCAGATCTTACTTAGTTCAGAGTTAAGTGTCTTCTCAACCTGCAAGTGGTCCTTGCCCGAGACTAGGAGAGCCGAGTCATCCGCGAACAGGAACAGGTTGCAGTCACAAGCAGATGCCATGTCGTTCACGTATATTAGGAACAACAGAGGTCCCAGTATGCTACCTTGAGGAACACCACAGTTTACCGGGAGGGGGGGGGACAGGGTACCGTTAATCTCCACCACCTGTTCCCTCCCCACCAGGTAGAATATTTTTCATTTTGCCCTACGCCCATGTTATGTGCACATGTTATGTTGGGTGTTCACCCTTAGGGGGCACCCTAGCCCAGCTAATGGTCATTCAGGCCAACACTATCCCTTCCGGGTGTTCCACGTTGTTTGGTTGTTGTGTGTGACTCCTCACTAAAGCTGATCGTCCTGTGAACGTTTGTAGTAGTCTTTATTCATTTAACAGTACAGTTAGTGACCAACTGGCGCTAGAAATGTATTTTAATCGTGTGGTGGGGGGCTCAGCCCGCGTCCACTAAGTAGAGTAAGCTTTCAACTGTCCACTGATACGTTTGGTTTGATGAGGGGCGAAACAGTTTTTGTTATTTTCGGACCAGACGGCGGGGTTTTCCGGTTTTGCCAAGGAATACGGAGGTAGAGGAACATAGCGTTAGGGAGAACTCCACTAACGCTATGGACCAGAGCTAAGCTCAACTCAACTCTGCCAAGCAGTGATGTAGGTAGCCCTAGAATGTCTCTTATTTTCGGTCGATTGACCCTTTGGGTAATCCCTCAAATAGAGCCATAGAACGCTCCCATGGCGCGGCGGTTAGCAAATAATCTGCGCGGCACTAAAGTGCTGCGCGCTACTTGTGTACTCACCCAATAATTTATTCCTCATCCTGGGAGAACGATATTGTCCTGTAGTGTTATATCCATTTGAAAGTTCTGGCTGAAAACATGTACTTTGTAAAATATCACCACTTAACATGAGCCAACACGGACGACTGACACGACCGGGCGAGGGGCCCGGAATGACTGCTGGACTGAATATATCAAAACTTCCTTTGGGAAGCACAAAACGTACGGGGCACACAATCACGCAGGTGGTGTGATTAGTCACCCCACGTCAATCACAAGCACCTGTCAATTGTGTTGCCCCGTACGTTTTGTGCTTCCCAAAGGAAGTTATGATATATTCAGTCCAGCAGTCATTCCGATCCCCTCGCCCGGTCGTATAAGTCGTCCGTGTTGGCTCGTGTTAAGTGGTGATATTTTACAAAGTACATGTTTTCAGCCAGAACTTTCAAATGGATATAACACTACAGGACAATATCGTTCTCCCAGGCTGAGGAATACATTATTGGGTGAGTACACAAGTAGCGCGCTGCACTTTAGGGCCGCGCAGATTATTTGCTAACCGCCGCGCCATGGGAGCGTTCTATGGCTCTATTTGAGGGATTACCCAAAGGGTCAATCGACCGAAAATAAGAGACATTCTAGGGCTATGATGTAGGCTACTTGAGCTTTCAACACGTCGCATCGCTACGCGTTGTGAGCTGGTACATCTGATATTTTCAATATACAGTAGTATTGTGTGTGTGTGTGTGTGTGTGTGTGTGTGTGTGTGTGTGTGTGTGTGTGTGTGTGTGTGTCCAGTGTTTCTCAACCTGTGGGTCGGGATCCTCCTCACATGATTAATGTGCAACATTGTTGTCTCTCAACAGTAAACAAACCAATGTAGTTTTAAAGGGATATTCCACTTTCAAAAAACCGTTTGGTCACTTTATCATCTAATCAGGCTTTTATGAACACCCTGAACAGTTTTTAATTTACTTAACTCAATATTTAGATATTTGATGTAAATGTTATCTGCCCCTCAGGCTCAGGGCACACCCATTGTAACTTCAAACTCCATTTTAACCATGATAGATTCATTAAAAGCACCCATTATATTTTTCTGGTGACTCATGCTACCATCCTAATACGTGAGCAGGCTGTGTTTTCTCAATAACCTTTTTCATTTGATAATATTTGGAATTTATTTGGACACTTGAAAGAATATTGAGTATAATTTTAAACTAAGTTATTAGTTATTTTCAGTCAGTTCTAACCAAAATGGCTATTATCTCAACGTTTTCCTCGCAACATAATCACTAAAATATTGTCACTGTCAGGCAGAAACCTCTGTCACACACAACTAGTGAAAACAGCCGATCTACAAGCACACAACGCCTCGCGATGCGAGGCATTGTGTGCTTGTAGATCGGCTGTTTTCACTAGTTTAGTACATTTTATAGATGATAAATACAAAACGAACAGTTTTGTATATAGAAGGTTTCCACCCAACAACGACGATATAAGGTGCTGGGATCCAGAGCATTTTACATTAATCTGTATTTTTTTGCGAACGTCAGGTCGCAGTTACTATCAAAACCTCCACCGGCTGTCTGTCAGTCACGTCACACTTTTGACTGAATCATATCTCTGCCACCGTTGCCCCTATCCATGCCAAACTTTGCATACACACTCCTTGGCTGCCAAACCACAACCTTCACCCCTCATTTCTCACATGGCCCTTTTCTAGCGCCACCATTAGACTACATATTTTGCCCTAAAATCATGCAACACGGTACACAGTATCTCTAAAGTCATGTGGTCAAGAAGGATCTGTCCAATATTTCATATTCCTTCCTAATTCCAAAAGCGGACACAGTATCTGCCTCTACCCAGGACACAGCATCTGCCTCTACCCAGGGCACAGCAGCCACCTCTACCCAGGGCACAGCAGCCACCTCTACCCGGGCAACCCGTGTGTCTTCTTCTGATGACTCGATGGACGACTCCTCCGTGAGTGATTCTGACTCCTTCGACATGTCCTCCTCTGAGGAGGACAAGAAGAAGAAGAAGAAGAAGACTAAGAAAGTGAAAAAGAGTGTGAAGAAATCGAAGAAAAAAGACCTCAAGACACATCAGAGAGGTAAAGTGTGTGTGTGTGTGTGTTAGAGGATAACACGGGAGTGGATTTTCACTCCTGTCCCGTCCTACTCCCGCAGAAAAAAATCCTGTCCCATCCCAATCCTGAGCCAGAGTAAAAAAATAAATCCTGTCCTGTCCCACTCCTGTACAATGACTCCTGGTCCCATCCCGCTCCTGGTCA
The DNA here is from genome assembly GCF_963921795.1 of Nannobrachium achirus. NCBI lineage: Eukaryota > Metazoa > Chordata > Actinopteri > Myctophiformes > Myctophidae > Nannobrachium > Nannobrachium achirus. Next base: position 71,832,963 of record NC_137813.1, read on the forward strand.
AAATCACTCCCGTTCACATCCCGCTCCCGAAAAAAAAATAAAAAATAAAATCACGCAGATGTTTTTCTATTTTGATCCATATTATATTTGATATCATGTTTATTATTATATAATGTATAATTTTATAATGTTCCCAGTTCAAAGACCTCACTTCCTGTGCAATTTATTTCTGCGATTTGATGAACTGGTCTGGGATGATTCCCGCTCCTGCCCACTCCTGTTGATTTTCATTCCTGTCCCGTCCCGATCCTGGCATTAATACTAATTTGACTCCTGTCCTGCGGGAATCCCACGGGAATTCCTGTCAAATGTCATCCTCTAGAGTATGTGTGTGTGTGTGTGTGTGTGTGTGTGTGTGTGTGTGTGTGTGTGTGTGTGTGTGTGTGTGTGTGTGTGTGTGTGTGTAACTAATTTTGTGTTCTCTGAATTGCAGCCCAAAATCTGGACCAGGTGGTGGCTCGGTACCAAAAGATCCTGAAAGTCTTCAACAGAGGAGGGACCATGTCATCCGCTTTCAAGCGTGTCGGTGTGGACCGCGGCACGGTAGCAGCCAATGCTCCGATAGCGGAGCTGTGCATTGCTGCGCCTGCCAAATTTAAACAGCTCAGGGAAACCCAAAATGTTAAAAAAATTTAATTATCTCAGTTTGCCATTGAATGTACCACTGCAATTGCGCTCGACAAAGTGATACATGACACAATTACAACTTACAAGGCAACGGGAAAACTGCTGCCCATTGAGAAAAAGTAATTTGTATAAGCGTTGGGTCATGTTATCGTCGGGGACTGCCCCATAGGTCGAACTCCCATTGGGTCGACTGAGGTTAGGGTTAGGTTTAGGCATAGTTTTACTGAGGTTAAGGTTAGGGTTAGGGTTTAGATTTAGGCATCAGTAAAACTATGCCTATATACCTAACCCTAACCGTAAACCTAACCTCAGTAAAACTATGCCTAAACCTAACCCTAACCTCAGTCGAACCAATGGGAGTTCGACCTATGGGGCAGTCCCCCCGAATTCTGTCCTATAGCTGCATCATGGGCCTCTCCCACTAGAAAACAGGCACCCTTCCCTGTTGATTCACTAATTTCTATAGTTCCTATATGTTCCTTGTTGAAGGACAACTTTAGTTTTTTACAACAAGGGTTCATATTTTAGATTGTAATTAAATAATATAAAAGATGAGTGTTAAAATGATTTCATTTACTTCTTTCTATTTTAGAGATTCTTATTTCAGTGGTTGGGGGCATGCGTACAAGTGGCTAAATATGTCATTTTACACAGAATAAGCCCATTCCCAAGATAAAACGCAACCTTTCATGGTTTGATGTGACTTATGGGGGCTAGAAGTGTTACTGTACATAGCAATAAAGAAACTGCTGGCTTATTGTGTCTAAAAAGACATATTTAGCCACTTGTACGCATGCCCCACATTTTAGCACGGTAAACACGATAAAACAATAGCACAAAGCAAATGAAAACATTTTAACACTCACTTTTTCTTTTCTCTGATTACAATCTAAAATATGAACCCTTGTTGTAAAAAAAGAAAGTTGTCCTTTAAATGTTGTGGGGTTGACATTTAATAGGCTATCTTGAACATGGAGGCTAATGTGATGAAGTTCACGTTATTTTCCAATACTAGCTCTTGCTTCGCACAACGCTTTCTTTGCACTAAGCCCGTCTTTGTCAATCGTCCCGCAACAACCAAGTCTCCGGTGCTCAGATTTGTCACGATATTGCTTATCGTTTATCTCTATCAATACGGGCTTTACGAGATGATAGTTTGATCGTATCCATTTCCATATCTTTTACTATGTTTACTATGTTAATTTTGAAATAGAATGTTAGTTTGACACAGACACATTTTATATTTATTTTTTACCGATTGTATACAAGATTTCATTTGGCACTGTTTCACTTTATTCAGCCATGTTTACATTTTGTATTAGATTCCAGGTTGTTTATTTTTATTTATTTTATTTTATTACAAGGGTACATAAATGTTATTTTTTTTCAGGAAAGTTTTACTTAAAATGTTGTACTATTGCATTGCAGAGTATCTATTTAGTTTTTTTCATTATGGAAATGTTTTCTTTTATATTACTACAGCATGTTGTTTCAGGTGTCCGCTTTTGTAATAAACAGTCATTTTCTACATCACTGCTTCTATCTCATTTATAAATGCTTTATAAGGCATGAATAGTCCTCACTTTAGATGGGCTCACGGAACATACTTAACTAACGAGTAGTAACGACCTTAATAAATCATTAATTGATGATTAATAAAGTATGAACTCATGATGAATTCAGTAGTTACTAATGCTTAACTACTGTGTTTACTAATGTACGGTAAATGTATAAATAATGCCTTACTAATGCCGAATTCATGATTAACAAAGTATGAACTCATGATGAATTCAGTAGTTACTAATGCTTAACTACTGTGTTTACTAATGTTCAGTTAATGTATAAATAATGCCTTACTAATGACGAATTCATGATTAATAAACTATGAACTCATGATGAATTCATGATGAATTCATTAGTTACTAATACTTAACTAATGCTTTATAGTGTAGACCTATAGTTATTATAAAGTGCTACCACGCCTATCTCACAACATAATCACTAAAATATGCTATAAACATAAGGTGCTGGGAGTGAAAATTATGAATATAATGTAGGGGTGCCTCGGGTGAAAAGAGTATTTATAGGGGTGCCCTGAGCCAAAAAATCGAACCTCTGTTCGAAGTGGAGCTGTGTGTGTGTGTGTGTGTGTGTGTGTGTGTGTGTGTGTGTGTGTGTGTATTGCAGTTGAAAACAGCGCCCCTCCCTTAACATGTGTGGTCATAAAAGGTACTACCACATTCTTGAGGCTACATACGGACCCACATACATACCCACATACATAGACGGACGGATACACACACGGCCATGTATAGGGAGCTCCACACAGCTCCAAAAAGTTTGGGAATCCCTGCACTAGTGAATCAGTCTGTCAGTCATTCAGTGACAGTTACACATCTCCTCCACCAGGGGGCGAAAGGCATTAAAGCAACAGTGTCTGGATCCATTATTGCGCATGCGCTAAACACGTTGATCCGGAAGCCGGATCTTCCGGAAGTAGAATGTTTCTGGCGTGGCGTTTCCACAACAAAGGAACTGTTGGTGTTTCATGGTGGTTTTGGGACGCGACCAACGAACCTAAGCATAAAGGTGGTTGCCGGGGGGCAAGGAGCTCCGCTGTGTTCACTTGGACCGCGCGGAGGTGCCGAAAGTTGGGGGGACGAAGATGTACTATTCTGTCCCTATCAGGACATAACTCGGACGGACTTTGCAACGCTCCACACGGAGACTCGCTCGCTTTAGCTCGGTGGCGGTGTCTCACGTGGATCAAGTCCGCTTGAGTGTTGGTGTTTAGTTTCATGGTGGTTGGGACACAGCGCGTGGTGAAAAGCTTCTCATATTAAAAGGAGTTAAAACGCTTCAAATGGAGTCTGTACGGCTGAAGATAAATGAACACATGACGTCGGTGGGAGAGGAGATATTGTGTGTTTTGGAAAAGCAACAAAGTGTTGATGTTTGTCGCGTGAAGCTCGATGTCAGAGTGTTTGTGTTGGAGCTCCTCCGTGCGGCCGCAGAGGTCATGTGCAACCTCTTCCAGAGAGAGATGGAGACACTACACAACACCCAACTACACACTGCAGGTATGTCTGTTACACACACAACACCACACTACACACTGCAGGTATGTCTGTTACACACACAACACCACACTACACACACTGCAGGTATGTCACCCAACTACACACTGCAGTGTCTGTTACACTTAAACATACCTGTCTCTGAAGCTTAATTTCAAATATAAAGTGCTTATTTCATGGCCATAGATGTTGCAATTCTCTTCGGGTGGGTACAAGTAACCGTATCTTCAGTAGTGTTCAACAAAAATGCATTTTAATCTGAATGGTGGCCATTTTTGGCGTATTTCCTCCGTATGTTTCAACTATAAAACCCAGTTGAGGGTTGTTTCGAGGTCCCAGTAGACGGAGGCTAACCTGCCGACGTGAGTGAATGCTAACCTGCTCATGCAGGTGAATGCTAACCCAAAGCCTAAACCATTAAGCTTAAACCTAACCCCTACCCTTACCCTAACCAGACTACTGGGACCTCGAAACAATAGAAATGTCGAGATTCTGCCTTTGGTTGGGCAGGTGTACGGCACTCTGAAATGGCCACTCTTTATTGAAATATACGGAAGATAAGGGCGGCAGTGGCTCAGGGGTTAGGGTTAGGGAAACCGTCATTAGAACACAGAGGGTTCTCGAAGGATTCCCAGTTTGATCCCGGACGGTTACATGTCTCCATTCCGACATGTCTCCTTTCCGACATTTCTCCATTCCGACACTAACTCTATCTCTAACCCTAACCCTATACCTAACCTCTATGGAAATGCTGCCACTCTGACAATAAGAAGTAACTGTCGGAGTGGTGACATGTCGGAATGGAGAGCAGTCACCATCCCGGACTCCCTCAGAGTTGGTGTTGAAGAGTCCTTGAGCAAGAACCCCTGGTTGCTCCCGATGAGCAGGTTGGTGCCTTGAATGGGTGAATGTAAATCTATGTAAAGCGCTTTGGATAAAGTCGCTATATAAATGCACCATTTACCATTTAAGGGTACTTCTGCGGGCCTGAAGAGAATTGTAGAATCAGTGGTCATCGAGTAAGCACTTTATATTTCATATATTTATATTTATAGATCAGGATTTTGCTGTGGTAGCCTATATCCCTACTCTCTCTCTCATAATGTTCATAGGGCTCAATAGTGGGCACGTTTGTCCATTCAACCAGACAGGTTAAAAGTATCAATTTCAGACGTATATTTCCAACAACCTATTGAAAAAGAAATAATAATAATAATAAAAAAGTTGAAACTACCGAACGAAACCACTTTGCACAGTGAAATCAATGGTTAGTTAATCGAAGGATAGTCGCTCAGTCGTAAGTTGTAACTCATGACATGAGTTTTGTTTGTAGTAGTCCCATACATACATCATCGTGTTCATGCTTAGCTGTACACTTCTCAAAATGAAAATCAAAACATATCGGTTTTGATTTTCATAAATTAGTTTATATTTCTGCTACAAAAGCGCTTTGGATAAAGTCGCTATATAAATGCGCTTTGGAGCATTTGTTTCCCCCTTCGTCCGTTGGCCCGGTCGCTGCCAAAGTGAGCACACACATTTCCTGGATGCCAATCTAGAACTAGGGATGTCACTAACGGTTTATCCAGATCATTAGTATATATATTTTTTTTTGAATAGGGGGCAGGTAATTATAAGAATTTATTCTTCTGCTTGCTCCTTTTCGTTCATGGGTGTGTACTGTAAATCTTTGAAATTCTGAGTGTAAAAATAATATAAATGTAATGTACACTACATGTGCGAAACAAAAATAAATGAAATGAAATGAAATGAAAGTAACCGGTTAGCCGTCAGCATTAACCGGTTAATTAACGGTTTTTAATTATTATTATTTTTAATATTTTTATATATTATTTTATTTATTATTATTATGTTTTTTTTACCCAAAATTGTATATATAAGTACACAGAATTAATGTTGGTAGACGAATGGTAGACATTTAGTTATGCTCCTTTGAAAGACAAACAAAAAAGACAGATTTAACAATAAAAATAAATTGTTCTAAGCTTAATTATCAATAAACAACAAGCATTGCCTGCGCGTTTCAACAAGTGGTCGGCGGCGGTGCCTATTCTGCCTTTCAAACAAACAAGCTCTAGCCTAGGCTGAGCATTTTTATTGAGAACCATCAACATGACGACGAGTTCTGTTGTGTACGAGTCTGTTGACTCGCGCTGATGAGAAAACTCTTCCGAGATGAAAATGGCAGATCTACAAGCTCACAGCGCGTCGCGTTCTGCGACTCACGGCTTGTGATTGAGCATCGCTGTTGCCTCATGTCGCTGCTGTATTTGAGAAAGATACTGTCGTCTACACTCCTTTCCTTTTGAAATGCTCCCAGACCGAAACCGTAACACTAAAACAGCTGTCTCTCATTCACTGTTTGATTGGACATGACATAAGACTACTTACTCTCTTGCGCCTCCCATAGTCTGTTTGACAAAATCACATCTCCATAGCCAAAAACACTATGCATGTCCAGGAAAATGCTATCATATTATTATGAAAATTAACCGTGGCGTGAAACCGTTAAGCATGACCGGTTATTTCTTAACGGTCGGCTAACCGGTTAACCGGTTAACCGCTGACATCCCTATCTAGAACCTCTGCCCTAAATTTTTCAAATGGGCCTTTTCTAGCGCCACCTAGTGGCCGATGTTCACAAAACACATTTCTGTGCGCTACTCTTACAGATTTTGTCCAAAAATCCTACAAATCGGTAGGCAGTATCTCGACAGTCATGTGATCGACACGGATCTGTCCGATTTTGCATATTCCATCCTGATTGGCTAAGATTGGCTTCCAAAGTTTGTAGGATTGAGCCGTTTTGAACAAAATGCCTCAAATCACAAATGCAAAGTGCAATTATCATGAAATCGCGCACACACGTTCCCACTAGGCCGAGGAAGAAATGCCACTTATTTCTTTTTAAATCAGCCTCATGGTGGTGCTATAACAGACCGATTTGTGGTTTTACCTATAACTCCACCGATCAGTTTCAAACTTGCGCACTCCCTAGAGGCTAAGGATAAACCTTTGCCAAATTTTTGGATATTACTCCTTGAGATTTTATCCAAAAATCACGCAAATCGGTACACAGTAACTCTATAGTCATGTGATCAAGTTCGATCTGTCTGATATTTCATAGTCCATCCTGATTGGCTAATATTAGCTTCCAAAGTTTGCAGGATTGCACAGTTTTTGAACAAAATGCCTCAAATCATCAACGCAGCTTGCAATTACCGTAAAATTTGCCACACATATTCCCACTAGGTCAAGGTACAAATGCTACCTTTTTCACATTGGCCTGTTATAGCACCACCAGCAGGTAGACTTTAGAAAAACACATTTTTGGAACACAATGCTTCAAATCATGCATGCAGCGTCCGATTGCCGTGAAAGATCTAAGGTGAAGAACATATGCCACCCTTTTTATATTGGCCTATTATACAGTAGCACCACCAGGACACACGGCCTGGTGGAGACCTGTGCTCAGAAGAGCACTGCTTCTAGTTTGATTTGATTATGTCATGGTATAATATACGGTTGCTGCATGGTAACCAAAAGTTCTTTCTTCTGGTGATTTCCACAGAGCACCACAGGGAGAGGTCTACAGAGTCTAGAGAGATGGCCTCCCAAACATATTCAACGTTGTCAGAGGAACAGCGAGAGATGGACAAGGGACGTGGACTGTTGGATGCAACAATGCAACCTGTAGTGAAGTTGTACAGGATAGGTATGTACTGTTTTATTTACTTTACAACCTGTAGTGAAGTTGTACAGGATAGGTATGTACTGTTTTATTTACTTTACAACCTGTAGTGAAGTTGTACAGGATAGGTATGTAGTGTTTTATTTACTTTACAACCTGTAGTAAAGTTGTACAGGATAGGTATGTACTGTATTATTTAATGTGGTTTAATCCTGTAGTAATGTTGTACCGGATAGGTTTGTAGTGTGTTAGTGAGTACAAGAATTCAAGCCCAAAACACGCTTGACCAGGTATTCCTAAAAGCAACCTCTATGTCTACGTCTAAACTTATTCCTAAACTTAACCTTAGTAAAATTAGGTCTAACCAAACCTTATTCTTAAACGTAACTTCAGTAAAACTATGCTTAAACCTAACATTCTTCCTAAACCTCTGAAAACTATTCCTTCTGTGGTAAAAATGGGAGTGTGTTTTGGGTTGAGCTTTCCGGTTACCCTTAATCCTTATGACAGTTATTATTACTAGGAGCTCGGGCGCCCGGTGACCTGGCCAACTCGGGAACGATGTAAATAGGGAATGAATGCCCCGCCCTTTAATGCAAACCCCATTATACCTGTTGTCATAGGACCCATTTTGACCATCTGTTTGCTTGTATACATTTATGCCCATATATGGAGATATCTGTCTGTCTGCGTCCATTTTATGCTCATATATGGAGATCCCTGTATTTGCCTGACGGGCGGCCGAGAATCTAGTCGGCGACCTGGCCAACTCGGGAACGATGTAAATAGGGAATGAATGCCCCGCCCTTTAATTTAAACCCCATTATACCTGTTGTCATAGGACCTGTTTTGACCATCTGTTTGCTTGTGTACATTTATGCCCATATATGGAGATATGTGTCTGTCTGCGTCCATTTTAGGCTCATAAATGGAGATCCCTGTATTTGCCTGACGGGCGGCCGAGCATCTAGTCGAGGACCGGCCGACTCGGGAACGATGTAAATAGGGAATGAATGCCCCACCCTTTAATGCAAACCTCATTATACCTGTTGTCATAGGACCTGTTTTGACCATCTGTTTGCCTGTGTATATTTATGGAGATATCATGCCCATATATGGAGATATCTATCTGTCTGCGTCCATTTTATGCCCATGTATGGAAATCTCTGCCCTTCGTCTAGTCGGGGACCGGCCTACTCGGGAACGATGTAAATAGGAATGAATGCCCCGCTCTTTAACGCAAACTCCATTTATCTGTTTGCCTGTGTCCATTTATGCCCATATATGGAGATATATTTCTGTCTGCGTCCATTTTATGCCTATATATGGATATCTCTGTATCCGTCTGTCTAAGGACCCTGCAATAATATGCAGCCTGTGTGCTTTGCCACCCGTGGGGAATGATGCCCCTCCGGTTGTTAGGCAATACCCATCATACCCGTTGTTCGGTTATTGCCTAGCGGACATCAGCGCATATGGAGAATCTAAACCTTTCGCGCAGGTTCCTGAAAATCGCGTATTGAGTGGGGTCGAGGCCGGCACTGCACTCCCTGCTGCGGCGGGGACGCGCATGCCGAATTTGAAGCCGGTGGGAACAAGCGGCTTGTAAACATTGAAGCCTAGTGGCCGATGTTCACAAAACACATTTCTGTGCGCTACTCTTACAGATTTTGTCCAAAAATCCTACAAATCGGTAGGCAGTATCTCGACAGTCATGTGATCGACACGGATCTGTCCGATTTTGCATATTCCATCCTGATTGGCTAAGATTGGCTTCCAAAGTTTGTAGGATTGAGCCGTTTTGAACAAAATGCCTCAAATCACAAATGCAAAGTGCAATTATCATGAAATCGCGCACACACGTTCCCACTAGGCCGAGGAAGAAATGCCACTTATTTCTTTTTAAATCAGCCTCATGGTGGTGCTATAACAGACCGATTTGTGGTTTTACCTATAACTCCACCGATCAGTTTCAAACTTGCGCACTCCCTAGAGGCTAAGGATAAACCTTTGCCAAATTTTTGGATATTACAAGCGGCTTGTAAACATTGAAGCGGCCGCCCTACTGGCCAAAGCTGGAATTTCAGGCGGGGTGAAACATACATGCATGAGCATAAGAGCGCAACGCTGGGGTCTACAATAGAGTTCAATGGACGTCGACGTTGTTCGTGACGCCATTACGTCTCGACGTCAAACATTTTGGAACCTAATTTGGTTCCAATTTCCCCCAGAATGCACCTGGATTCACCCACAATGCACTGGAATTCAGCTACTTCCGCATGCTTCAAAACGCCACTGAGCACTTGCATTGAAATGATAGCTGGGGGCGGGGCTGGTCCACTTTCTATTATTGCGACCGTCAGGGAGCAGTTTACTATGAAAACCTCCACCGGCCGTCCGTCCGTCGGTCGGTCGGTCGGTCACACGTCACACGTCACACCTTTGCCCTGCTCATATCTCCGCATCAGTATATAGGGCTTGTTTGTTTATTGTATGACATCACGCCACATCATCAGCTGTGGACTCTGTGATGTCATCGTATCGCATCAGTATATAGGGCTTGTTTGTTTATTGTATGACATCACGCCACATCATCAGCTGTGGACTCTGTGATGTCATCGTATCTCCATATATGGCCATCTCCGTATATGGAGATATAAGTCGTCCATGCCCAAGTATGGGCTGGTGAGGTCAGACTTTGTGTGATGCGTAGGTTATCTCCATATATGGAGATTCAACATTCCAGGCAATGCTCTCTTCCCTGGTGAGAATTGCCCCTTTATACAGGGCTTGTTTGTGTATTGTATGACATCACGCCACATCATCAGCTGTGGACTCTGTGATGTCATCGTATCTCCATATATGGCCATCTCCGTATATGGAGATATAAGTCGTCCATGCCCAAGTATGGGCTGGTGAGGTCAGACTTTGTGTGATGCGTAGGTTATCTCCATATATGGAGATTCAACATTCCAGGTGTAACTATGGCTACCCGTATGACGTGAGAGGTGGAGGTTGTGATATTTGTGGAGATAAGCGACCAACGGTCGCTTATCTCCCGATTAGGGAGTCTTACTGGTATATATATAATACTCTATGGGTGGGAAGAACAGTGCGTGATGTCAGAGCCTTTTATAAAGTGATGTCACAATGAGTCAGCGCTTGCGCCGATTTCCTCCGGAACAGCCTGATGTCAACAATCAGCTCTGCATAAGGAGATTCCGAACGTTTTGCGAAAACCGCTCATCGGGTCGGGTCGAGGTTGGGCACTGCACTCTGCGCCACGGCGGGGAACGCGCGTGCCGAATCTGAAGCCGGTGGGACGAACGGTTCTTGAGATACGTGGATTACAGACACACAGACAGACACACACGCAGACAGAGATTTCTCGCATTTATAGATAAATTATGCAACAAGTAGGTCGGGAGTGGCTTATTGTCGGTATCAGCCGGTAACACGCGGGAGTCTGTCCCCGTTACAATGCGCTAGACCCCTGGGAGATGGACTGCTGAGGTGGAGCGCCACACCTACCATCAGCTCCCAGTACTTGCCGCACGACTTGCCAAGCCGTGCTACTCATACGCTGAGTTGGCGGTGCCCGGAATCGAACCCATGACCTTGCGGTACTAAGGCGAGAGCTCTACCGACTGAGCTACCCGGGCACAGATAAATTATGAGAGTGTACAAATGGAACCAAATGGACCCTTACGGGTTGATCTGGTTCCATTTGTACACTCCCAGAGTTAAACACCCGTAAGGGACCATTTGGAACCCCCCCAAGGAACCAGGGTCCCTGAACCACACCTTGAGGTCCACTGGTGTAGCAGAGTGTTTCCAGCGAGACAAGATGCACACTGTTTGATCAGAATGGAACTGAGCCTTCATTAGTATCATTAGCTACACCTGTGAAGAAAGTAAGGAAGAGGCCCAAGGTTTTCTATTATGGCTTGCATGGAGCCTAATGGGCTGGTGAGTGGTGCTAGTACCGCTATATTGTAAATAGTCAATGCATACTTGTCCTGTAACGCACAACTGCATCTCGATGCTGAACCCCTATCTGCTCCCAATGAGCAAGTTGGTGGCATGGTTTCCTCCCCCATCTGTGTGTGAATGGGTGAAAGCAATGCACAATCTATGTAAAGCGCCTTGGATAAAGGCACTATATACATTTACCATACAACAGAAGCTTAACACACAAGGCCTTTATAAATAAATAAACCAGTAAGACTCCCTAATCGGGAGATAAGCGACCGTTGGTCGCTTATCTCCTGTCACACTGCTGACATCAGTATGACATCACACCGTACACAAATGACCCTTATATAAGACCGGCATTATCTACCGACAGATTAGTAACAAGATGTCAAAATCATTGAAGGTTTACCCTACTAACCAACTGTTTACCATAGCAACCATGTTTTTTACCTTAGCAACCAACTGTTTACCCTAGCAACCAACTTTTTACCACAGCAACCATGTTTTTTTTACCCTAGCAACCAACTGTTTACCCTAGCAACCAATTGTTTACCATAGCAACCATGTTTTCTTACCCTAGCAACCAACTGTTTACCCTAGCAACCAACTGTTTACCATAGCAACCATGTTTTTTACAGGGCCTGGGATTGATGACATCAGAAATCTCCATATATGGGCATGAAAGGGATTTTGTTTCTGGAAATATGTCTGTGGGGTGCCACATTTGGAATAAAACACTTACATCACACATCTGGATATCCATACAGCCCATCTAGTTTGCCTGTGTCCATTTATGCCCATATATCTGATGACATTGGGACAATGATCTCCATATATGGGCATAAAACTTATGTTAATTAGTAAAGCTTGGGGATCTCCATATATGGGCATGAGGGGTACCTTAAAAGGGCATCATCTGGGAATAGCAAATATAGTTATCCTAGAAAGTGAAAATCTTACATCAAAGGCCATAACTACCTACCTACCACCATACTGCATTCCTCATTAAACTACCTACCAGTAAGATGCCTAAGGGAGAAAAGCAAAGGGCGAGGTTGCACCATTTCTTGGTCTTCTGGCCAGTGATGTATATCGGACCATTTAACCATATATGGAGACATCTGGTACCCAAAGATATTCACAGATATGGGCTTAATATTGATGACATAAGGGATCTCCATATATGGGCGTAAAAGGGATTTGGTTCCCCTGGCATCACAGGGATCTCCATATATGGGCATAAAATGGATTTGGTTACCCTGGCAACACGGGGATCTCCATATCTCCATATATGGGCATAAAAGGGATTTGGTTCCCCTGGCATCACAGGGATCTCCATATATGGGCATAAAAGGGATTTGGTTCCCCTGACATTACAGTGATGTCAGTGGCTGGTTCTACAGAGGGGATCTCCATTTATGGGCATAAAAGGGAATGTATGTATGATGATGTCAGATATCATAGACGTCATAGGACTTTCACATAACGAATAACTGAGTAAGCATGTAAACCCGTAAAATCTATATTTGGGCATGGCTGATTTATGACCTCATCATGATGGCACAAGCAAACACAGCTGAATTGTATAAATGATCAGTGCAGAAACCAACAGAAGTATTTGACCAAGACTCTTCGATTTAAACATCAACAAAGGTGTGACGTTTGTTGATGGTCACAAGTGACGTGTGACGGACGGACGGACGGACGGACGGACGGACGGACGGCCGGTGGAGGTTTTCATAGTAAACTGCTCCCTGACGGTCGCAAAGACAATGTTGCTCTCTACTAACTGCGAGAGATGGCCAACCCACCTTTTCATATAAATATGCAAGTCCTTACTCATGTCATATCAAATTCCATATCTTAATAAAGTCCTTATTATATTCCTTCATTGCAGACCAGTGTGCAGAGTCCAGCCTGAAGGTGAAGATGAGTTGGAGTGTTTCTGTTAAACAGGAACCTGAAAACCACCTGGACATCAGTACGTTTCATGCCTTCTCTTCTCTTCTCTTCTCTTCTCTTCTCTTCTCTTCTCTTCTCTTCTCTTCTCTTCTCTTCTCTTCTCTCGCTGTCTCTCTTAGAGAGAATGTTTGCAGGAAATGGCTTTTTTTAATGCATGAGAATAGACTCATGATTTGGAACTACCAAAGCTATAACACAGAGGAAACACTGCATACAATAACAAAGAACAAACCTTTAATGTTGTTTTCTCTCATTTTATCTTTGTATTCTCCCCTAGACTTCATTTCCCTCCCTGTGTGTAAAGAGGAGCTTTTCCCTGAACATCAGGAGAGGAGTCCCAGTCTGGAGGAACCACAACCTCCACAGATTAAAGAGGAACAGGAGGAGCGACTACAAGAGGAGGCTGATGGATCAACGTTGACATTACTAGCAGTGAAAAGTGAAGGTGATGATGAAAACAGAGAGACAGAGGCTGTAGCCAGCACCTCAACTGAACACATGAAAACACAAGCTGATGTAGAGGACTGTGGAACATCACAACCAACTAGTGGTGACCAGCTCCTCTCTCCACACTGTTCTCAATCTGGCATCACTGAAGACAGTGATGAGTGGGAGGAGACCAGGGAAGGTCAGTCGGTTGTAAACACACTGGATTCACACAAGACACACAATGTGGAAGGACAAACATTGTCTTTAAGCCACAAGCTGTCCCAGGATCTGCCATTGTCAAAACAAACTCACTCCAAGAACAGCCACACAGGGAAGAAAAGTTTTAGTTGTACGGTGTGTGGCAAAATGTTTAATCGCAATGAACATCTGAAGAGGCACACTGTTGTCCATACAGGGGAAAAGCCCTTTACTTGTACTGTTTGTGGTAATGGCTACGGTCGAAGTGATCATTTAAAAACACACATGAGGACTCATACAGGGGAAAAACCTTTTACTTGCACAATATGTGGTAAAGGCTGTGTTCATGGTGGTGAGTTAAAAGTACACATGAGAACTCATACAGGGGAAAAACCCTTTACTTGTACAGTTTGTGGTAAAGGCTGTGGTCAAAGTAGTGAGTTAAAAGTACACATGAGAACTCATACAGGGGAAAAACCCTTTACTTGTACAGTTTGTGGTAAAGCCTTTAGTGAAAGAGGTAATGTAAAAGTACACATGAGGACTCATACAGGGGGAAAACCCTTTACTTGTACAGTTTGTGGTAAAGGCTGTGGTACCAGTGGTCATTTAAAAACACACATGAGGACTCATACAGGGGAAAAGCCCTTTACTTGCACAGTTTGTGGTAAAGCTTTTAGTCAATATATTAATCTAAAAGTACACTTGAGGACTCATACAGCTTAAAACACCTTTACTTGTGCAGTTTGTGGTACGCTCCATGGATTTATTTTGTCACTTGGCTTCTCAGTCTGGACAGTTTCCTTTCTCCAAGGGGAGGTGAGACATAGACTGCGAGTGGAATCCAAACGTGGCTTCTTATTGGTCTGTGGTGGGGGTGGGACAAATACACCAGTGTGTATTGGCTGGCTGATGACGTAGCTACCCTAATCTACTCTTATTTGTTGGAACAACGTCCAATCAGCAACAACGTCGCCTCCGTCAAAACTGATATAAGAGTCAACTGAATGGCCAGACTGAGAAGCGAAATGATAAAACTGATCCACGAAACGTAGTGTAGCAGGCTGGCACCCTGGCTTCATACAGGCAGGAAAACCCTTTAGCTGCGGTTTGTGGCAAATGCTTGGTCAAGATAAGGAGGATTCAAATAACTGTATTATGGATGTCTTAATTAACGCCAGGTCTTGTGGAGGGGTGACCAATGCCATTCTATTATGGGTGCGGAATTCTGCACACTGCATCAAAGCAGCTCACGGTAAAACGTCCCTGAATTATTCATGGGTGTTGGGTGTTACTTTAATCAAACCAATCGGAGAGAGTATCAGCTGCCATTCCCTTTAAGATCAGTGCAAGACATGCGTTTAGTAGCGAGACCAAAAGAATAAGAAACGTCATATTGAAAGGAGAAATGTCCAAGTGCATGCATCGCCATAATCATATATGTCACCTTACTTTACCTGCGCCCCAAACCAATGCACTTTAGAAAACTGGTCGCATTAACTCCGAGCAGTGAGCTGTCAACAGTAGCAGAATGCGCTCCTAGACTCACTCAGTATATTCACAAACAATACCGAATGAATGTAATACACGTGACGCCGACAGCATACGTTTACATTTGTAAGATATATTTTAATTGGATACTTTTTTTTTTTTTCCCCAACTTGGTTTAGTCGGTATTCATAAACTGAACCGGTATCATCAAGTAAACCAGATCGAACCGGTAAAACCGGAAACCGTCACATTGTCAGTTATCATCCACATGTTACTGATTCTAGAGAATGTCATGACATTCACAAACTATTAATTAGTGCTGCCGAGCAGTGTTAACTATTCAGCTGCACTTAGGTTCTCAAATCATCTCAGAGGTAAACACAATTGACACAAGACATTGAAACTCACGTCTTCTCATTATAGTAAAATCTGAATCATAGAGATTTGTTGAGAATTAAAAGAGTGGGAGCCTCCCGACTCCAGACATTTCAGGACATTAGAGGGAGGAAGGGAACGCACACTCACTCACTTCATTTGTTTTCTTTTAAGCTACGGAAAAACAGCTCAACCATTTCTCTGATGATTGTCATTATTATTTCTGATTTGTTTGCTGTACATATGTTTGGTTTCTGATATCTGACTGTGTTTTGGCATAGTATTGTCATCTAATGTACAAAGGATCTGAGTACAAAGGACCCCAATGGAAGCCAGCCACAGTGCTTTGTTGGGTTAAAATCCTCTTTCCACCTTGTATTGAACTTTACTTTCCTGTGCTTTTCTTTCTTCTTCTGTGAACTGTTAATAAAATATATAAAAAAAGGTTTTCACTGCTACAGATGTTTTATTTTTGTTATATATCACAACAGAAATGTTCAATATGATAATATAATTTTCTATACTTTCAATCTTTCTTTATATTTTGAGATGTTTTGGCTTTTTCTATCTAATTGCTAAACCTCGGAAACCTATTCCTCCTGTGGAAAGAATCCGGCCGAGTGTGTTTTGTGTCGAGCGTTCAGTTTACCCTTAATTCTTATGACAATTATTATTATCACAGATAGAAATTGTGAAAATGCAGATTTATTTATCAGCTTACCAGTTTTTATAGCGTAGTTTGTTGACTGCATTTGATGCAGTATTAACAGTCTTTTTTTTTTCTTTTTTTTCCTTCGTTACTGTCTTGACCCACAGAACATAATTCAGGGCAGAATCGGAAGTAAGCTCTGTATTGGCACCTTGCCTCTAAGGTGCCAAAACCCTAACCCCTTTATCCCCTGCTTATGACTAGTTTGACGAGTTATATTTGTGTCCACTCTGCCAATGACGAGTTTGACAAAAAAGTTTTTTTTTACCCCATTAAATCTAGTAAAAACGATTTCAATCGCGATTTTGCATGTTTCACCCCCATACAACCCCATCTTTCATACAGGGCAGCCATCTTTGTTTACATTACACGTAAAACATAATGGCTGGTTTCTCATGAATGCCTGAACGGATTTCCAATCGGATTTTTTTGTTTGAAAGCTGTGAACATCCTACACACACATGGTGCATGATTTGTGCATGGGCGTGCATGATCCGTGCACTATAAATTACATGGAAGTCTATGGAGACTTATGGCGGGGAGATCCCAAAGAAGGCATATTTAAATGGCAGTAGATGAGTTAACACAAGAGATAATTAATTCCATAATTATTCTGCTTTATGTGTTTACTGCAGAGAAGATTTAAAACGCCCGTAATCCAGTCAATCATGGTGATGATTAATGGAAAGAAGTTAAATCTATTATTGTATCCTGGGGCCCCCGCTGACCTAGCGGTCCAGGTGCATATACCACATAGGCTCTGATGCATGAGAGCGTGTCACAGGTTTGAAAAAGAGATATAAAAGAGCACCTAAATAAACTCAGCAAAAAACGAAAGGAAACATATTCATAATTAATTATATCTCCCCTCTAATAATACCAAATTGTATTGTGTTTTATATCATTGTTATCGTTGATTTGTCACCTTTGCAACGAGGTACAGCTTGTAAGCATCGGGCATTCGAGGCATGAGCTACACAGCCAAACGTGGGGCTAGCGCCGACCAGAATTTGCCAACATTTGGTCCATTATCTCTCCCCTTTAATTTTGCCAAATGGTATTGTGTTTGATATCATTGTTATCATTGATTTGTCACCTTTACAACGAGGCACAGCTTGTTAGCATTGGGCATTCGTGGAATGAGCAACACAGCCAAACGTGTGCTGTGGGTAGCGCCCCTCCAAAAATGGTCAAAATGGCCTGGCAGGCCTGCAATACTGTTCTTTTGGTGCATTTGGAGAATTGAATGACTGCACTCTACCACAGTAATAGGGAAAGAAAAAAACAACATATATTGGCCATTTTTACACTTTGTTAATGTTAAGCTCAGTGTCAGGGAAGCCCAAAACGAGAGTAAATGCCAGAAGAACAGTGTATTGCAAGCAATTTTTACAAAATTCTGGTCTCGAATGACCGATGCTTACAAGCTGTACCTCGTTGTAAAGGTAACGAATCTACGATATAAATGATATAAAACACAATACAATCTGGTATTATTAAAGGGGATATAATTAATTATTAATATGTTTCCTTTCTTTTTGTGCTGAGTTTATATCGTCAATTTGTACCTGGCCTCTGCAATAAGTCTGCTTACTGTACATTTTAGTTCATGTTTTGACTACTCGTGTATAGGCCTACGTTGTTTTTGTCATTAAATGTCTTGTTGAATTCACCCTTTGTCAGCCTTCTGGTTGGTCCCTGACTGACCAACCAGCAGGCTCTATCTGCCTTGTCCCGCCCTGGTTCCGCCTTTTTGATGTTGAATTTGCTAAAACATAATTGTTGTAGAAATAAAAACATGCTGAGTCACTATATTGCCACTGAGCAGCTCCATTTGACTGAAACCAAGTTTTAAATTAGAATTGAACACACAGAATAACAATACGAAGCAACTGAATTAGAATGGTAGTGGATGGAGTGTCCCACCGAATGTCCCACCAAGACTGCAACCAATGGGTGTGAAGAGGGATGGGACAATGGGCGGGACTTGACAAAGGGTGAATTAAATATGAAGGACCTCAATGGAAATGAGCCCTGGGGGTCATCCTTTAAGCATCCTTTTGTATAAATCTGTACCATTGCAACTGTTAATAAAGTATCATTTTAATCAATCAATGCCGTATGTGGCTCCCTCTACTTGATTAAACACAAGTAGTTTTTGTGAAATAAAAATGTTGAATTTTTCGTATTATTATTATTATTTTACCTTTATTATTATTATTAATCATTGGCACTGATGGGCAGTAGCTAGCCACAGGTAGCTAAGCTACATAGCTTAACTACACTTCTAAGTAGCATAACGGAAATTTGCTAACTTTCTTTGGGGATAGCTTATAGTGTAGTTCAGCTATATTTAATCAGAGTAACTAGTAATGTAGCTTGCTACATTTTCCAAATAGCTTACCCATCACGGTTGGGAAAAATGAATAAATAAATAAACCAGTCAATTGCAATAGTGAGGGGACATTCAAGAGTCCCCAGATAATTAACTTAATGTGCAACATTGTTTTCTCACTCAACAGTAAACAAACCAACATAAAGTTTAAATGTATATGCAAATGATGCGTTTCGGCCCGGCGGACTTCGAGTTTTGAAACGCTGAGGAAGGCGTTTTTTCATCCCAGTTACCCAGTGATTTCCGTGGCCAAATAATATAGGCCTACACATTAATTTGGGGGTCCTTGACGTGAATATGTTTGAGAACCACGGATCCTTAATATCACCAGGGGCCATTCTAAGATGAAGGACTGGAGGTATGTTTTGAAATATAGATGATATATAATCAAATACAATTATTGTGTGTGTGTGTGTGTGTGTGTGTGTGTGTGTGTGTGTGTGTGTGTGTGTGTGTGTGTGTGTGTGTGTGTGTGCACGTGCGTGCGTGCGTGCGTGCGTGTGTGTGCGTGTGCGCATTTTGTAAAACATTTTTTAAATAGTTCAAATAGCTGATCTACAACTAGCTGATCTACAGCTACCGCATAGAAACAAACAATCAGGATTTGACGGTGCCTGAGCAGCAAGAGGCATGCGCAGGTGAAGCGGACCAGAGCATGATCTACAAGCTCACAACATGTCGATGTAGATTTTTTCACTCATAATAATGTACATTGTAATCTACATGTGAGCCTCTGAGCTATACTTCTATTTGAAAATGTAATAAAAATATTTGAAAAGAAAGATTATACTAAGATCCCAATGGCAATTATTTTTGCCACTTCTAGTTTTTCCCCCTGAAATGACACCACTCTCTGGATCCGATTTAAACAATTTGCTTCTCAAAATAAATGGCAATTTAAAACTTGACTGAATTAAAGAATTCATTGTTTCCGTTAATCAATTCAAAATTAATGTAAAAATATCAACAAAACATGTTGATATATGTAAGGCTGGCCCGACTCACATTAACAGCCAGTATTAAAACTGGTACCCTTGTCAAACCTTCAAATGTAATTGCTGAGTTTCTGCCAATAAATAATGAAGTTATACCTTTTTGTCATAGTGTATTATTTAGATATTATCATTAGCATACCCCATAATCATAGAACTTTCCGACAACGCCACCTCTGTAAAAGAGGAAAAGGCTCACTGGAGAAACAGTGCCTTTTGTAACCAAGGACCACAGGTTCGTATACGGGCAAATACCAGAGCAATATAACCCTTGAGAGACTGGACCAGGACACATCAATAGAAAAGTATAACAAAGTTTTATTAGCTAATTACAGGGGGCTTCTATACGCCATAAAAATACAATATTCAAAATAAAAATAAAAGAAACCTATCCCTCCTACGGCACCTCTAATCTAAAAACCTACAAAATCAACAATAAAACCAAATAGCAGTTCTCCTCCCTTAACGTTAACACTAATTTTAAGTGCAGCAGCGCTGGGTGGTTAAGCCGTTATAATAAGCCTCTTAAAATACAGAATAACGGCTTAAAAGATATATATACGGTAATAGGGATTAATTAATTACACAGTTCTATATAGCGATAGCAGAGCAAGGCACAATATTTATCTAAAGCGGTATGGAATTAATAATGAGATAAGCAGAGCAAAATGATTCTATATTCTAAGCAGGTATATATACAGAGACAGCAGTGCGGTGCGTGCAGAGGGACCCGGTCAATCTTCGGTAACAGCTACGTCGTCTGGCCCCAATCTGCGGACAAAGAACAAATGGCCAGTATCTTCGTTTTCTCCTAAGTATTGCCAAACTATAGGTCGGTGACTAGATGACAGTGGTGCACAGAAGTTCTACTCACACCCGGGCAGCCGAGTGGCTGCCGCTGCGTGGATTACGCGCGCGCACCACTGAAGTCACGGCGGACCCCTCTCTTTCGTCTGGCTGGAACGGCCTGGACTGGACCCCGTCGCCACTCACTGGATTCGGTTCACTGGAGTTGGCCCGGATCGCCGCCCGGTCTCGCCGATACTCCGTTGTCTGGATACAATCGTGTCGCTCTGTACAAAGTACTCGTTCGCACACTTCAAGTTCAGTTCAGTTCAATCGGTTCACATGCTCGCACTTCTAGCCAGCTGCTTGTCTCGCACTTCTAGCCGGCTGCTTGTCTCGCCCTTCGGCTGCGCTCACATCATTTGGTCCGCTCTGCTCACACGTCTGTCTCCCTCGCCGTTTACCATCAGAGTGATCCAGAGTCTACTCATAAAGGCCGCCTCTCTGTTCCACCAAGCTCTCATTGGTTAGTGATGACATCAGTTCGCCCATATTGGCCGAGCTGCTGGGCCTAGTTACCCTATCAGTTCTCTCTTCAAGTCACACATGCACACAGAAGGAGGAGTTAGTTCAGGGAAAACAGCGTTAATAAACACAAAACAAAATACATTTATACAGGAACATAGGGAAATAAAAGAAAATAAATATAATTATCAGAAAAAAACTTTCTACCCCCTCACATATATGGGTCAGTGACGTGACGCCCCAAAAAATGTGTTTTTAAAAAAACTTTAAATTGCAGGCATAAAAGTTATTTACTTTTGTTCTACTCACTCTCAACCTTATGGAAATACATTTTGTTTTTAGATATTTTATTGGAATCAGACTTTATTCAGCAGTTTGTTGTACTTGTGCCTAAAATCTAAAATCGTCATATGGTGTGACATGAAAATAATTGTTCATAAAATGAAAATGGAGTACATCTTTCTTAAGTTACTCACTTTATCAAAGTCCTTTATCATAACTAACCAGTGATCCACTATAGTTTTTTGAAAATTAATTATATCTGTATATTTTTTTCATAATCGACACTCTGTGTGAGGCCCATGTTCATGATCTTACAACATATTTTAAATGTATTCTGTCAAAACTTTCTCTAAAATTACACAAATATTTGTGACTCTTCCTGATAATAGAGCAGAGAGGGAAGCACGCACATCTCCAAAAAAAGTTTTAGGTGCTGGACCAAAAAATACACACCATAGAGAAGAAGGAAAGTCCGCACACTATTCTTGTAGCTCCAGCGACAATTTATTAAGTAGGAAACAACGTTTCGACCCTAGCGGGTCTTCATCAGGTCTGATCTCAGTATGCATGGTAGGCAGGTTAAGTACATAGTTGATGAGTAGCAAAATTAACCACAGCTGTGTTTGTGAAGGATCAGTGACACACCCACCCCCTCTACAGGGGAAAAGTTGTACTTTTTTGGTAGTAAAAATATTTTTAAAAAATGTAGTAGCTATGCAAATGTTTTAGTAGTAGCTTACAAAGTAAACAGTTTACAGTTTTGAGAGGCAAAGCCAAAGAAAATCTGGATAATCAAGGGTGTTGGGATCCAAAACACAGTAGGAATAAAGGTATATATACACATTTGTATTCCTAAAAAACCTCATCAAAAGCCTAGACACAGGACCAATAAAAAAGTAGGTACAAAAAGATAGTGGGTACAGATATGCAGTACAAAATAAAGTATAAAGAAAGGCAAGGAAAACAAACAAATAAACAAAACAAGTATACATTATAAAGAGACTAGATTAAAAACAGTTCACAAAAAGGCAACAATTATAGAAAATAAGAGTTATTGCGACCGTCAGGGAGCAGTTTACTATGAAAACCTCCACCGGCCGTCCGGCCGTCCGTCCGTCACACGTCACACGTCACACCTTTGCCCTGCTCATATCTCCGCATCAGTATGACATCACACCACATGTGTACACAAACCTTTGTGTACGTTGCTGTGGCAACAGTCTGTTGTTGCTGGTTTGTTAGTGTACGTTAGCAACCACCTTAGCAACCATGGTTTTACCCTAGCAACCAACTGTTTACCCTAGCAACCAACTGTTTACCATAGCAACCATGTTTTTTTACCCTAGCAATCAACTGTTTACCATAGCAACCAGATACGCAGAGCAGGGATCTCCATATATGGGCATAAACAGGTGACATCACACTGATGTCAGATACTCAGAGCAGGGATTTCTCCATAATATATGGGCATAAAAGGGATTCTGTTAGGGATCTCCATATATGGGCATAAAAGGGATTCTGTTAGGGATCTCCATATATGGGCATAAAAGGGATTCTGTTAGGGATCTCCATATATGGGCATAAAAGGGATTCTGTTAGCTGTTAGTGATCTCCATATATGGGCATAAAAGGGATGCTGTTAGGGATCTCCATATATGGGCATAAAAGGGATTCTGTTAGGGATCTCCATATATGGGCATGAAAGGGATTCTGTAAGGGATCTCCATATATGGGCATAAAAGGGATGGTATCCCAGATGATGCCCTGTTAGGAGATCCACACTAACAGAATCCATATATGGTCCTACCGACAGCTGCTATAAGCCAACCCTGGCGATAAGGTCTGAGTCGAAGAAATGCTTCTTTCCTGGCAAGAATTGCCCCTTTATACTGTAGGGCTCGTTTGTGTATTGTATGACATCACGCCACATCATCGGCTGAGGACTGTGTGATGTCATCATATCTCCATATATGGAGACATAAGTTGCTCATGCCCAAATATGGGCTGGTGAGGTCAGACTTAGTGTGATGCGTAGGTTATCTCCATATATGGAGATTCAACTTCAATGAGTAACCATGGCAAACTGTCAACTGCCCGTATGTCTTGATAATTGGTAAAACAAACTTTTGGCCTATTTGTGGAGATAAGCGACCAACGGTCGCTTATCTCCCGATTAGGGAGTCTTACTGGTAAGAAGGGTTTCACATCAAATTCTTCATTTAGCCCATGAGGGGCCATGGTATTCAATGCATAAATGTAAAAAGACTCTCGTTGTAACAGTAAACGGTTTTGATCTCCACCTCTAGGAGGTCTATCTACCTTCTCTATTCCCCAGTAACGTAGAGAGGTAATACTGTGTCCCATTTTCTTGAAATGGGCTGCTACAGGTTTGCTTATGTCTCCACATCTGATATTACTTCTATGTTCGCTAATGCGTGTGCGTAAAGCTCTAGTAGTCTTCCCTATATACGCTAGCCCACAGGGGCATTTAATAAGGTAGTAGAACAGGAGATGACTCCTTTTATGCTCAATACCTTTCCACTGTGGGGATGGGTAAAAGTTGTGCATTTCGTAGTGCAACCACATTGAGCACAATTGGAGCATTTATAATTACCAGGCGAAAGGTTAGAAAGAAAAGTGGTGGGGATGGGAGGTGGTGTATAAGACCGTATCAGTTGGTCCCTTAGATTAGGGGAACGTCTGAAAACTAATTTAGGTGGTTCTTTGAAAACTACTTTCAATTTGGGATCAGTATCTATAATATGCCAATGGTTATGGAGAATTTTTCTGAGTTCAAAGCCCATGGATGAATATTTAGTGATACATAGAGGAGGGTTGTCTTTATGTTGAGGACGCTTGACTGGATTTAGACACTCTTCTTGTGTGATAGATTCGAACCGTTTAACTGCAGAGTCAACCCATTCTTGTTTGTACCCTTGTGACAAAAAGCGGTTGGTTAAATCAGCTGCTTGAGCCTGATAGCTTACATCAGTGCTGCAAATCCTTCGGGCCCTGTGAAATTGACTAATGGGAAGGCTTCTGATCAGGTGATCAGGGTGGAAGCTGTCACCATGTAGTAAAGTGTTTCTATCTGTGGGCTTCCGGAATAAATCTGTCTGAAGAGAACCATCTTTCTTTTTGACTAGAACATCAAGGAAACTAATATGTGAATCACTGGATTCACATGTGAACTTTAAATGTTCATTGCAGGAGTTTAAATAATTATGAAAAAGACCCAGATCTTCAGCCGTGCCCTTCCAAATTATAAAAATGTCATCAATATATCTCTGATAAGACAGTATGTAGTAATGAAAAGGGTTCACTTCAGGATCAAGCACAAAAGAGAGTTCGAACAGACCCATATATAAGTTGGCATAGTTAGGAGCCATGGTACTGCCCATAGCAGTGCCCTTGGTTTGGAGATAAAAGTCGCTTTTGAATTTAAAATAGTTAGTGGTAAGTACAAGTTCTGTAAGTTCAGTTACACAGGTAGTACTGGGTCTGTCAGAGGGGTCTCTCTGGGCCAGGGTACTAAAGTATAATCTGATTTTTAGTAGGAATTGAATCTTAAAAAATCAATTTTCTTTCAATTGCCTGATATTCCAGCTCCATCAAAAAATGAAATATTGGTTCATTTTTCCAATTTCCGAGCTTGCAAAAAAATCAGGAAATTGCTTCAAATTTTCTCAATTGTTTGAATGTGTGATTCGTATTTTGTCATTATTTGATTTGGAACCAACAAAGGAAAAACATCTTTAAAAAGGTGTTTATTTAATTTTTTACCCCATTACAACTATCAGAAAATGGGCCCATTTTTTCAATGTTCTAGCTTGCAAATAAATCAGAAAAATGCTTAAATTTCTGAGTGTTTGGTCAGGGGATCTTAGTATAATTGAGATGTTCAATTTTAATCCAACATAGAAAAATCCCTTTTTGTGATTTCTGTCCTCCCAAACGGATTCAAAACAATCACATTTTAGCCCCTTTTTCAAGTTTTGGTTCAGAATTAAAAAATTGTGAAAACGCAAATCAGAAAAACACAAAAATAGTGGGGGGATCTTAGTATAATTGGGGTATTCAATTTGAATCAAATAAACCAAAATTAGCTATTTTTCCAATTTTCGTTAGTAATTTAAAAATTGTGAAAACGCAAATCAGAAAATCACAAAAACAGCCAGGTTTGGTGACCAGGGATCTTAGTATAATTGAGATGATCAATTTTAATCCAAAAGGGAAAAATCCCTTTTTGTGATTTCTGTCCTCCCAAACGGATTCAAAACAATCACATTTTAGCCCCTTTTTCAAGTTTTGGTACAGAATTTAAAAATTGTGAAAACGCAAATCAGAAAAACAAAAAAACAGTGGGGGGATCTTAGTATAATTGGGGTATTCAATTTGAATCAAATAAACCAAAATTAGCTATTTTTCCAATTTCCGTTAGTAATTTAAAAATTGTGAAAACGCAAATCAGAAAATCACAAAAACAGCCAGGTTTACTTAGTATAATTGGGATATTCAATTTGAATAAAAAAAAACAGAAAATTGGCTATTTTTTCAATTTTCGTTCAGAATTAAAACATTGAGAAAACCCAAATAAGAAAATCACAAAAACCAGTGGGGGGATCTTAGTATAATTGGGGTATTCAATTTGAATCAAATAAACCAAAATTAGCTATTTTTCCAATTTTCATTAGTAATTTAAAAATTGTGAAAACGCAAATCAGAAAATCACAAAAACGGCCAGGTTGACTTAGTATAATTGGGATATTCAATTTGAATTAAAAAAAACAGAAAATTGGCTATTTTTTTATTTTTTTTATTCAGAATTGAAAAATTGAGAAAACACGAAAATAGGCCCATTATTCAATTTTCTAGTCAAGGAAAAAAATCACCATCATCAATGTCACGTGACCACGTCACAAATCACATGGTCTACAACTTCAAAATAAAGGCTATCTAGCTCTAACATCCAAGCAATAGAATCAACAGGCAGGCAGTAGAGGTGCATGGGATTCATGGCTCTGTGAAGTGAGCCAGCGCCATGGATCTGGCTCACTTAAAAGAGCCGTTAAAAGATTGGCTCATTTAGCTCATTTGGTTCAGTGTATATTTATATATTTTTAAAATAATTAATTGAAAAATGAATCCACAAGGTGGCACCACATTTCTCTGCTGACAGTTGAGAGCACAATCTGGTATTTACCCTTTTCATAAAACGTGTGTGTAAATTAAGCTACCTTGACTTATGTTATTCATGCAACACCTCAAAAAACCAAGCAGGCAACAATGAAATCACCTCTCTCTCTCTCTCTCTCTCTCTCTCTCTCTCTCTCTCTCTCTCTCTCTCTCTCTCTCTCTCTCTCTCTCTCACACACACACTCACTCACTCAGTGGAGTAGCAAGGAGGAGGTTTTGTGTTGAACCCCCCCAAATTCCCTACTGCGTGAACCAGATCCCATCGTTCACTTCAAAGAGCTATTCAAAAGATTCGATTCGATCGCAAACGTCCCACCAGGCAGGCAGGCAGGCAGGCAGGCAGGCAGGCAGGCAGGCAGGCAGGCAGGCAGGCAGTTAGGCAGGCAGACAGATAGATGCTTCTAACATTGACATACATATATTATACTGCAATTTGGCAAGTTGTGGTTGGTTGTTTAAGTTGGACTGGTTAAACTGACACAATATGTCCATATGGGCATTCCCAGATATGGGCTTAATATTGATGGGTATAAAAGGGATTCTATTGTATGGGCATTCACAGATATGGGCTTAATATAAAAGGGATCAGATGTAGAGGTCATCTCCATATACTGTATGGAGGTCTAGGTGATCCAGTTGTCTCCATGAATGGATATCCAGGATTTGATCTTTCATGAGGGATGTCACGACAATGTGATGTCACAATGTCAACAGACAGGTCAACAGCTATTGTATGGGCAAACTCAATATGGGCTAATATTGATGGGCTTATATTAGTGTGGTTGCCTTAACAATGCATCATCTGGGAATCAGATGTAGAGGTCAGCTCTATGTATGGAGATCTAGGTGATGATCCAGTCGTCTCCATGTATGGATATCCAGGGTTTGATCTTTGATGAGGTGATGTCACAACAAATGTGATGTCACAATGTCAACAAACAGCAGATATAGACATTGAGGCGTTACTCACGGACAAGATACATACGGTTAAGATCTGTGGATTTTCATTGTAATAAATACTAGTAAGACGCCTCAATTCGCCCCAATTCTTGGCCATCTGACCAGTGATGTATATCGGACCAGTTACCCATAGGCCTTACATGGAGACCCCTACTGTATATGGAGATATGCTGTAGAGCCCCAAAAAAGCTTACTCAGTTATCCGTCATGTGAAAGTCCTATGATGTCTATGACATCTGACATCATACCCTTTTATGCCCACATGGAGATCCCTGTCTGTAGAACCAGCCACACATG
Source organism: Nannobrachium achirus (assembly GCF_963921795.1). Taxonomy (NCBI): domain Eukaryota; kingdom Metazoa; phylum Chordata; class Actinopteri; order Myctophiformes; family Myctophidae; genus Nannobrachium; species Nannobrachium achirus. Next base: position 71,860,951 of record NC_137813.1, read on the forward strand.
GGCTGTCTTGGCCATATATGGATTCTGTTAGTGTGGCATGTGGCCGATGTGGCCTCCATATATGGGCATTCCCATTTGAATTTCTGTTAGATATGGGCATAAAAGGGATTCTGTTAGTGTGACATCGATGAAGCCAGCATGTGATGTCAGAGTGGAAAACCCATTCTGTTCCCCTGACGTTACAGTGACGTCAGAGTATGATGTCAGAGTGACAAACCCATAGAACCACAGTGTCAGGCGTTATAGACAGAAAGAGATACATACTGTATATACATACGGACAAGCTGTGACCGTTCACATACTAATCTGAGACCTCGCAATTATTATTATATTATTAATAATAATAATGATTCTTAGTTATTAATAATAATAATGATTCTTAGTGTGGTCAATAGGCACTCTGTGCTGTTTTATACATTTTTAACTCTGAGAGAGTATAAATGGAACCAAATAAACCCTGTATGGGTCGATTTGGTTCTGTTTATACTCTCTCTCGAGTTAAATCAACACTCAGGTTTTTACTATGTAGTTTCATGGGTACTATTATTCAGTTTATTATTATTTACTGCCTTACCATAATTATGCTCATACGTAGGTGTAGAATATATTTTTAGGCCAGTCTTAGGGCTGATTCATACTCCACTTTTAGAGACAAATTTAGTTCGGGGAGTCACAAAATCTTGGTGGCACCGAACAGCTAAATTGATGACGGTACACTCCCCCCGATCCTCTGAATGACGCCATATCGTAGTTTAGACAGAGCCGAACCAAAATAAATTTGGCTCTAAAGTGGAGTATGCATCGGCCCTTAGACTTTTACGCAATAGGCTAGGTCAGGTCAAGGTCCCTTTCTGCCAACAATGGCACAGGGGAACCCACTGGCACACTGGCAGAGGAGTGAGAGAGAGGATCTTTTTTTTTAAACAAACATATATATTTTTGAGCGGTGGTCACAACGCTCCTATACGTGGCCGTGTGTGTGGGTATGTCTGTCTGCGTGTCTGTCTGTCTGTCTGTCTGTCTGTCTGTAGCCTGCAGTAACCTTTTCTGACCACACATGTTAAGGGAGGGGCGCTGTTGTTCAGGCCAGGCCAGACCAGGCACACACACACACACACACACACACACACACACACACACACACGCACACACACACACACACACACACACACACACACACACACACACACACACACACACACAGGGGGGAAGGGGGGGGGGGGGGGGGGGGGAACCACCGCTCAGTTCACACGGGTGTGATTTTTTTAAACATTGTCAATCAAACAAGGTTAGCTAATTTACAGTAAACTACATCCTGCACATACGGTAATTCTACATCTATTAAAACTCTGAACTTTGACCGGGTAGGGAGTCGCGGAGATTGTTGGATTATTGTCTAATCGTTATAATAATGTCCTGCCAATCAAAATGTGTCAATATATTTGATGGCGTCATTAAAATGAATTTTAACATGTACACTGACAATCTTCTAGACAATAAAAACATAATTTGATAAAGGTTGCTGACCCAAGGCTGCAAGGTTCAGCACTGGAAATGCATGCATGAAATAAAGACATTTGGACAGATCAGTAGGCTACAGTACAGAGCAGTATCTGGACACTGCTCATCTCCATAGTATGTCCCTACTGGCTGATAGTGGGTTGACTACTTCATACTGCAGGGAGACATGGTGACATTAACTTGTCACCTTCTCTCTCATGAAGCACATGATGAGGTATAGTGAGGTACTTGATATCTAACCCAGTACCTTCTGAATATGCCTGTGCATTGTATCGTGCTCCTTGTCACTGAGGCTAAGCCAGACCTTGTCTGTTTAATGGCAACATGCTGGATTCTGGAACACTGTCACTGTTTCCCAGCAGACTACCATAATGTAATGTGCATGATGACACTGTGTACTGAACTTGTGTGTGAGTGGACTGACACTTTGTCCTTGACAGGGGGGTGGCTGGTGAGCATAATGTACACAAGTGGAGACTACATTTAGTCATAGCGAGGCAGACATCACGATAAAATAAAGTTGTTTCAACTTTTTGTTCTCCCAGAGGTCAAATATAACCTTGACCTGAACTTTGTGATTGACCTGATATGAAAAGTAAAAAAAAAGAAAAAAGTGTCCAAATCTGAGGTCATTCTCAGCAGGGAACTGATAGATTGCACACTCCAGGTAGGGAGACTTTACCCCAGGTGAAGGAGTTCAGATATCTTGGGGTCCTGTTCATGAATGAGAGCCGAAAAAGGAGCTTCGGAGCAGCAGGAGCTGGCGGTCTCGGAATCGCACTGTTGTGAAGAAGAGAGAGTTGAGCTAGATTGCAAAGCTCTCAGTCTACCGAGCAATCTTTTGTTCCTACTCTCACCTATGGTCATGGAGTGTGGGTCATGACTGAAAGTAACTCTTTTTATGCATTTGATGTACTGATGTTTATGTATTGACCTTGCTTATTGTAAGTCGCGTCTGCTAAATGCCTAAGTTGTAGTACAGATAGATGCCTCCTGGACATCTCCCTATAGGGTGGTCTGGGGGCCAAAGACCAGATGGAGGGATTACATGGAGAGAACACTGGCCTGGGAACTCCTGGGGACCCCGGGGGAGGTGGATAAAAACACCCATAAACGTTGTACATTTGTTGGAAGTACAAAAACACATCAGCAAAAAAAAACAAAAAACTAAAAACATACCAAGACTGAAGTGAGTGGTGCTATTTATGAGTTGATTCCATTAAGCACTGTCAACGTGAACAAACTTTGAGTGCTATAGCCCCTTTTCCACTGGCCAGGTTTGTGCCAGGTTTTCCACAACAAGGACCTGGGTAGAGTGGTGTGAAAGTGGTACTAAACGTGGTACTAAAAGGTATCCAATCTAGAGGTCTGAGCTAGGCCAAACAGGGCCAAACACTTCATAATGACTGATCCTTATCCTAACCCTGATCACTCACTGACTTTTCATTTAGACCACCAGGATATAGTTGTAATACACAACAATAGATTCTATTGTGTTATAACCACTATTATAATCTATTATAGTGTATTATAATTATCATAGTGATACATTAATACTTTATAGTGTATTATAATCACAGTTATAATCCATTATAGTGTATTATAATTTATGATAGTTGTAATAAAAATTTATATTGCATTATAATCACAGTTAAAAGGGTCAATTTGTTTCTTACCGAAAGGGGTACTTTTGTGTAATGGAAAATGTAGATATTTTTTATGTGGTGCGGTGTGGTGTGGTGTGGTGTAGTGTGGTGTACTGTGGTGTGGTCATAAAGCTGCAGTGGAAAAGGGGCTTATGTGACAAGATGAAGGCCAGATGTAGGGCATGCTTCGGGACGCGTGTGTCCATGTTACGTCCCAATGCCAAATGTTGGAGCTTCGCTCAAAAACTAATAAGCTATGCTTTTATTAATCTAGACTGAGAGGCTGTAAACAATATTTTCTGACATCAACAGTGTCCCTGGATATAGACCCCTGGAAGTCTTTATAACTAGTGCTTATTGTAGTTCCCCCATTTTAAGTTAAATACAGAGTCAAATATAACATCAGAAATAGATTCTAAATATATGTATGAGCATAGGGTAAAGTAATACATAATAATAAACTGAATTATATCACCCATGAAACTACACAGTAAAAACCTGAGTGTTGATTTAACCCGAGAGAGAGAGAGAGAGAGAGAGAGAGAGAGAGAGAGAGAGAGAGAGAGAGAGAGAGAGAGAGTATAAATGGAACCAAATGGACCCATAAGGGTTCATTTGTTTCAATTCATACTCTCTCTTCATACTCTCTCAAGAGTTATTATTAGTTATTTTATCCATTATTAATGGATAAAATAACACAGATGATTTTACTCCGTACAGACTGAGTGCACTAATAATCATTAATGTTATTAATACTTATATTTATTAAAGTGTATGTCATTGGCATCATGCGATAACTCTGTATGTCAATGTTCTAAGTGTCTGTCTGTCTGTCTGTCTGTCTGTCTGTCTGTCTGTCTGTCTGTCTGTCTGTCTGTCTGTCTGTCTGTCTGTCTGTCTGTCTGCCTGCCTGCCTGCCTGCCTGCATCAAGTACCGGTAACTGGAGTCGGTCTGCTGCGCAGATGGGCGCAGATGGGCGTGGCGTACGTGGTCTTCGAATGGGCGTAGCGCGATGGGCGTGGGAAAGGCTGCCACGAGCCTATAGCCAGCAGCTCGCCGTTCGGCTCCCACTCTCGCAGTTTCTACCGTAATTACACTACTTAATGCGCAATTTTTTGGACGGGGGGTCGGGGGCTCATTTTACCGGGGGTCCGCTCACTATCCCGACGGGCCGCTGTTCCGACTAGCGTCGGCAGGTTAGTTACTGAGGTACGGTTACTGAGGTTAAGTTTAGTGACCCTGGTTCTCTCTCTCTATATATCCCCATATCCCCTGTTATATCGCCAGGGCAGGGGTACCTGGAGGCAGTCCGCGGCCGAGACCCCAAACTCAAAGACGGATGCGAGTGGAGCGGCGAGCCGCTGGTTCTCTCTCCCAGCACTACCGAAGACCTTTCCCACACAAGTACTTAACTCCCATTCGTACGTAACTCCCACTCCCGTACGTAACTCCCACTCTGCGCAGCAGCACAGAATCCGCCGCCATCTTTAACCTCCAGTTACTCCTGTCTCGCCTGCATGCCTGTTGATCCTATTGCTTGGATGTTAGACTAGAGCTAGACTAGCTTTTATTTTGAAGTTGTAGACCATGTGATTTGTGACGTGGTCATGTGACATTGATGATGCTGATTTTTTTCCCTTGACTAGAAAATGTAATAATGGGCCTATTTTCCAGATTCTTTTGTGCACAAATACATTTAAAAAATTGGCCCATTTTTGGCCGTTTTTGTGATTTTCTTATTTGCGTTTTCACAATTTTTTAATTCTGAGCGAAAATTGGAAAAATAGCCAATTTCTGTTTTTTTAAATTCAAATTGAATATCCCAATTATACTAAGTCAACCTGGCCGTTTTTGTGATTTTCGGATTTGCGTTTTCACAATTTTTAAATTACTAACGAAAATTGGAAAAATAGCTAATTTTGGTTTATTTGATTCAAATTGAATACCCCAATTATACTAAGATCCCCCCACTGGTTTTTGTGATTTTCTTATTTGGGTTTTCTCAATTTTTCAATTCTGAACGAAAATTGGAAAAATAGCCAATTTTCTGTTTTTTTTAATTAAAATTGAATATCCCAATTATACTAAGTCAACTGGCCGTTTTTGTGATTTTCTGATTTGCGTTTTCACAATTTTTAAATTCTGAGCCAAAAAATGAAAAAGGGGCTAAAATGTGATTGTTTTGAATCCGTTTGGGAGGACAGAAATCACAAAAAGGGATTTTTCTATGTTGGATTAAAATTGAACATCTCAATTATACTAAGATCCCCTGACCAGCCAGGTTTACTTAGTATAATTGGGATATTCAATTTGAATAAAGAAAAACAGAAAATTGGCTATTTTTTCAATTTTCGTTCAGAATTTAAAAATTGAGAAAACGCAAATAAGAAAATCACAAAAACCAGTGGGGGGATCTTAGTATAATTGGGGTATTCAATTTGAATCAAATAAATGAAAAATTAGCTATTTTTCCAATTTTCGTTCAGAATTTGGAAATTGTGAAAACGCAATTAAGAAAATCACAAAAATAGCCAGGTTGACTTAGTATAATTGTGGTATTCAATTTGAATCCAAAAAAACTGAAATTGGCTATTTTTTTAATTTTGTATTCAGAATGGAGAAATCGAGAAAACACGAAAATAGGCCCATTATTCAATTTTCTAGTCAAGGAAAAAAATCATCATCATCAATGTCACGTGACCACGTCACAGATCACATGGTCTACGACTTCAAAATAAAGGCTATCTAGCTCTAACATCCAAGCAATAGAATCAACAGGCAGGCAGTAGAGGTGGGATTTATGGCTCTGTGAAGTGAGCCAGCGCCATGGATCTGGCTCACTTAAAAGAGCCGTTAAAAGATTGGCTCATTTAGCTCATTTGGTTCAGTGTATATTTATATATTTTTAAAATAATTAATTGAAAAAATGCACCACATTCCTCTGCTGACAGTTGAGAGCACAATCTGGTTTACCCCTTTCATAAAACGTGTGTGTAAATTAAGCTACCTTGACTTATGTTATTCATGCAATACCTCAAAAAACCAAGCAGGCAACAATGAACCCCCCCCCCCCCCCCCCCCCCAGCAGTAGGGAATGATGCAATTCCCTACTGTGCGAACCAGATCCCATCGTTCACTTCAAAGAGCTATTCAAAAGATTCGATTCGATCGCGAACATCCCACCACTAGCAGGCAAGCAGGCAGGCAGGCAGGCAGGCAGGCAGGCAGGCAGGCAGGCAGGCAGGCAAACAGACAGACAGATGCTTCTAACATTGACATACATATATTATACTGCAATTTGGCAAGTTGCGGTTGGTTGTTTAAGTTGGACTGGTTAAACTGACACAATATGTCCATATGGGCGGGCATTCCCAGATATGGGCTTAATATTGATGGGTATAAAAGGGATTCTATTGTATGGGCATTCACAGATATGGGCTTAATATAAAAGGGATCAGATGTAGAGGTCATCTCCATATACTGTATGGAGATCTAGGTGATGATCCAGTTTTCTCCATGAATGGATATCCAGGATTTGATCTTTCATGAGGTGATGTCACGACAATGTGATGTCACAATGTCAACAGACAGGTCAACAGCTATTGTATGGGCAAACTCAATATGGGCTAATATTGATGGGCATAAAGGGATGTTATTAGTGTGGTTGCCTTAAAAATGCATCATCTGGGAATCAGATGTAGAGGTCAGCTCTATGTATGGAGATCTAGGTGATGATCCAGTCGTCTCCATGTATGGAAATCCAGGGTTTGATCTTTGATGAGGTGATGTCACAACAAATGTGATGTCACAATGTCAACAAACAGCAGATATAGACATTGTGGCGTTACTCACGGACAAGATACATAGGTTAAGATCTGTGGATTTTCATTGTAATAAATACTAGTAAGACACCTCAATTCGCCCAATTCTTGGCCAGTTATTCATTATGTGAAAGTCCTATGATGTCTATGACATCTGACATCATACCCTTTTATGCCCATACATGGAGATCCCTGTCTGTAGAACCAGCCACACATGGGCTGTCTTGGCCATATATGGATTCTGTTAGTGTGGCATGTGGCCGATGTGTCCTCCATATATGGGCATTCCCATATGAATTTCTGTTAGATATGGGCATAAAAGGGATTCTGTTAGTGTGACATCAGTGACGTCAGCGCTTGATGTCAGAGCGGAAAACCCATTCTGTTCCCCTGATGTTACAGTGACGTCAGAGTATGATGTCAGAGTGACAAACCCATAGAACTAGGGCTGTCACAATTATTACATAATAATCGTCTAATCGTGATTATTTGACATTATCGAAATTATTTTGTCATAATCGTCATAATCGTGAATGTTGAAAAATGTCAATAATAGTGGAAATAGCAGATCTACAAGCTCACAACGCATCGCATCGCAACGCGTTGTGAGCTTGTAGATCGGCTATTTCCACTATCAATGTTATTTTTTAAGTAGTAAGTTGTCAAATATGTCAGTAATGTATTTGTATATTTAGGTTATGTGTCATATCTACCATATGCAACTTCAAAGCCTAAAAGCCAAACAGAAATGAATTATCAACGACAAATTAAATCGTTAATCGCCAATTATTTAAGTGACAATTAATCGTCATGTAAAATGTCATATCGTGACAGCCCTACATAGAACCACAGTGTCAGGCCCCACCAAGCACGCCGTCTAAAAGTGGTCTAATAGTGGTATAGATTTGAACGTTTTTTAGTTGTCTAAACTTCGACTAGATGACTAATAGACTTCTAATAGTCGTCTAAATGTAGACGGTCTATATTTAGACGACTATTAGATGTCTATTAGTCGTCTAGTCTAAGTTTAGACAACTAAAAATCTATACCACTATTAGACCACTTTTAGACGGCGTGCTTAGTGGGGCGTTATAGACAGAGATACATACTGTACATACGGACAAGCTGTGACTGTTCACATACTAATCTGCGACCTCGCAATTATTATTAAGGGTAATAATAATAATAATAATAATACGAAAAAAAATAAAAAAAAACATTTTTAGAGCAACACTGCATTGATTGATTAAAATGATACTTTATTAACAGTTGCAGTGGTACAGATTTATACAAAAGGATGCTTAAAGGATGACCCCCAGGGCTCATTTCCATTGAGGTCCTTTATATTCAATTCAACAAGACATTTAATGACTAAAACAACGTAGGCCTATTACACGAGTAGTCAAAACATGAACTAAAATGTACAGTAAGCAGACTTATTGCAGAGGCCAGGTACACATTGACGATATAAACTCAGCACAAAAAGAAAGGAAACATATTAATAATTAATTATATATCCCCTTTAATAATACCAGATTGTATTGTGTTTTATATAATTTATATCGTTGATTCGTTACCTTTACAACAAGTTACAGCTTGTAAGCATCGGGCATTCGAGGCATGAGCTACACAGCCAAGCGTGTGGGTAGCGCCGACCAGAATTTTGCCAAAATGGCTTGTAATACACTGTTCTGCTGGCATTTACTCTTGTTTTGGGCTTCCCTGACACTGAGCTTAACATTAACAAAGTGTAAAAATGGCCAATATGTGTTGTTTTTGTCTTTCCTTATTACTGTGGGAGAGTGCAGTCATTCAATGCTCCAACTAACAAAGGTGAACACCAAAAGAACAGTATTAGAGGCCTGCCAGGCCATTTTGACCATTTTTAGAGGGGCGCTACCCACACGTTTGGCTGTGTAGCTCATGCCTCGAATGCCCGATCCTTACAAGCTGTACCTTGTTGTAAAGGTCACAAATCAATGATAACAATGATATCAAACACAATACTATTTGGCATAATTAAAGGGGAAATATAATGGACCAAATGTTGGCAAATTCTGGTCTGCGCTACCCCCACGTTTGGCTGTGTAGCTCATGCCTCGAATGCCCGATGCTTACAAGCTGTACCTCGTTGCAAAGGTGACGAATCATCGATAACAATGATATAAAACACAATACAATTTGGTATTATTAAAGGGGAGATATAATTAATTATGTTTGTTTCCTTTCTTGTGTTATAATTAAGAGATATAATTAATTATGTATGTTTCCTTTCTTTTTGTGCCGAGTTTATTTAGGTGCACTTTTAGAGCTCTTTTTCAAACCTGTGACACGCTCTCATGCATCAGAGCCTATGTGGTATATGCACCTGGACCGCTAGGTCAGCGGGCGCCCCAGGATACAATAATAGATTTAACTTCTTTCCATTAATCATCACCATGATTGACTGGATTACGGGCGTTTTAAATCTTCTCTGCTGTAAACACATAAAGCAGAATAATGATGGAATTAATTATCTCGTGTTAATTTAGAGGCAAGGTGCCAATACAGAGCTTACTTCCTCTTCTGCACTGAATTCTGTTCTGTGGGTCAGGACAGTAACGTTTTTTTTAAAGAAGGAAAGAAAAGAAAAAAAGTCTGTTAACAAACTACGCTATAAAAACTGGTAAGCTGATGAAAGAAATCTGCATTTTCACAATTTCTATCTGTGATAATAATAATTGTCATGAGAATTAAGGGTAAACTGAACGCTCGACCCAAAACAAACTCGGCCGGATTCTTTCCACAGGAGGAATAGGTTTCCGAGGTTTAGGAATAAGATAGAAAAAGCCAAAACATCTCAAAATAGAAAAAAAGATTGAAAGTATAGAACATTATATTATCATATTGAACATTTCTGTTGTGATATATAACAAAAATAAAACATCTGTAGCAGTGAAAACCTTTTTTATATATTTTATTAGCAGTTCACAGAAGAAGAAAGAAAAGCACAGGAAAGTAAAGTTCAATACAAGGTGGAAAGAGGATTTTAACCCAACAAAGCACTATGGCTGGCTTCCATTGGGGTCCTTTGTACTCAATTCATTGAAACATTAGATGACAATACTATGCAAAACACAGTCAGATATCAGAAACCAAACATATGTACAGCAAACAAATCAGAAATAATAATGACAATCATCAGAGAAATGGTTGAGGTGTTATTCCATAGCTTTAAAGAAAACAAATGAAGTGAGTGAGTGTGCATTCCCTTCCTCCCTCTAATGTCCTGAAATGTCTGGAGTCGGGAGGCTCCCACTCTCATAATTCTCAACAAATCTCTATGATTCAGATTTTACTATAATGAGAAGACGTGAGTTTCAATGTCTTGTGTCAATTGTGTTTACCTCTGAGATGTTAGTCTGTATAAATACAATGATTTGAGAACCTAAGTGCAGCTGAATAGTTAACACTGCTCGGCAGCACTAATTAATAGTTTGTGAATGTCATGACATTCTCTAGAATCAGTAACATGTGGATGATAATAAACCACTTACACATGGCTTTATTCAACTGTCTGCAATTAAAGCTACAGCTTATAAAGCAAGCATTGGGATTGCAACCATATGATTATGGCGATGCATTCACTTAGACATTTCTCCTTTAAATATGACGTTTCTTATTATTTTGGTCTCGCTGCTTAACGCATGTCTTGCACTGATCTTAAAGGGAATGGCAGCTGATACTCTCTCCGATTGGTTTGATTAAAGTAACACCCAACACCCATGACTAATTCAGGGCCGTTTTACCGTGAACTGCTTTGATGCAGTGTGCAGAATTCCGCACCCACAATCATCTTCGTCGCTTCCGTGTTCATTGCTTCCGCGTGCGTCACACATACGGAAGTCGGTAAGCCAATCAGAGGCAAGTGGGGGCTGGTCTTTACGTATGCAGCCTGTAAGAACAGCTGAGCAGCGCAACATCGGAACTGGCTCTGTTGAATTGAATTGTGGTCCTTGGATAAGTCACGGAAAAGACACGCTGTGATTGGCCAGTAGTCACTTTGACTGATAGCGTTCCCTTAGTTTTTCTAGGAAGTCCGGACTAGAACTTTTGCACATCGCTCCAATTAACAGCAGAAGCGAACGAGGCATCTAGCTCTTTATATCTGTGCCCACAATAGCAGAATGGCATTGGTCACACCTCCACAAGACCTGGTGTTAATTCAGACATCCATAATACAGTTATTTGAATCCTCCTTATCTTGACCAAGCATTTGCCACAAACCGCAGCTAAAGGGTTTGCCTGCCTGTATGAAGCCAGGGTGCCAGCCTGCTACACTACGTTTCGTGGATCAGTTTTATCATTTCGCTTCTCAGTCTGGCCATGATTCAGTTGACTCGTATATCAGTTTTGACGGAGGCGACGTTGTTGCTGATTGGATGTTGTTCCAACAAATCAGAGTAGATTAGGGTAGCTACGTTACCAGCCAGCCAATACACACTGGTGTATTTGTCCCACCCCCACCACAGACCAATAAGAAGCCACGTTTGGATTCCACTCGCAGTCTATGTCTCACCTCCCCTTGGAGAAAGGAAACTGTCCAGACTGAGAAGCCAAGTGACAAAATAAATCCATGGAGTGTACCACAAACTGCACAAGTAAAGGTGTTTTAACCTGTATGAGTCCTCAAGTGTACTTTTAGATTATTATTTAGACTAAAAGCTTTACCACAAACTCCACAAGTAAAGGAGTTTTAACCTGTATGAGTCTTCAAGTGTACTTTTAGATTATTATATTGACTAAAAGCTTTACCACAAACTGTGCAAGTAAAGGGTTTTTCCCCTGTATGAGTCCTCATGTGTACTTTTAACTGATCACTTTGACCACAGCCTTTACCACAAACTGTACAAGTAAACGGTTTTTCTCCTGTATGAGTCCTCATGTGTACTTTTAACTGATCACTTTGACCACAGCCTTTACCACATATTGTGCAAGTAAAAGGCTTTTCCCCTGTATGAGTCCTCATGTGTGTTTTTAAAAGACCACTGGTAACGCAGCCTTTAACACAAACTGTACAAGTAAAGGGCTTTTCCCCTGTATGAGTCCTCATGTGTACTTTTAACTCACCACTTTGACCACAGCCTTTACCACATATTGTGCAAGTAAAAGGCTTTTCCCCTGTATGAGTCCTCATGTGTACTTTTAACTCACCACTATGACCACAGCCTTTACCACAAACTGTACAAGTAAACGGTTTTTCCCCTGTATGAGTCCTCATGTGTACTTTTAACTCACCACTATGACCACAGCCTTTACCACAAACTGTACAAGTAAACGGTTTTTCCCCTGTATGAGTTATCATGTGTGTTTTTAAATTAACACTTTGACCAAAGCCTTTACCACAAACTGTACAAGTAAACGGTTTTTCACCTGTGTGAGTCCTCATGTGTACTTTTACACTACCACTTTCACTAAAGGCTTTACCACAAACTGTACAAGTAAAGGGCTTTTCCCCTGTATGAACAACAGTGTGCCTCTTCAGATGTTCATTGCGATTAAACATTTTGCCACACACTGTACAACTAAAACTTTTCTTCTCTGTGTGGCTGTTCTTGGAGTGAGTTTGTTTTGACAATGGCAGATCCTGGGACAGCTTGTGGCTTAAAGACAATGTTTGTCCTTCCACATTGTGTGTCTTGTGTGAATCCAGTGTGTTTACAACCGACTGACCTTCCCTGGTCTCCTCCCACTCATCACTGTCTTCAGTGACGTCAGATTGAGAACAGTGTGGAGAGAGGAGCTGGTCACCACTAGTTGGTTGTGATGTTCCACAGTCCTCTACATCAGCTTGTGTTTTCATGTGTTCAGTTGAGGTGCTGGCTACAGCCTCTGTCTCTCTGTTTTCATCATCACCTTCACTTTTCACTGCTAGTAATGTCAACGTTGATCCATCAGCCTCCTCTTGTAGAAGCTCCTCCAGTTCCTCTTTAATCTGTGGAGGTTGTGGTTCCTCCAGACTGGGACTCCTCTCCTGATGTTCAGGGAAAAGCTCCTCTTTACACACAGGGAGGGAAACAAAGTCTAGGAAAGAATAAAAAGATAAAATGAGAGAAAAAACATTAAAGGTTTGTACTTTGTTATTTTATGCAGTGTTTCCTCTGTGTTACAGCTTTGGTAGTTCCAAATCATGAGTCTATTCTCATGCATTAAAAAAGCCATTTCCTGCAAACATTCTCTCTAAGAGAGACAGCGAGAGAAGAGAAGAGAAGAGAAGAGAAGAGAAGAGAAGAGAAGAGAAGAGAAGAGAAGAGAAGAGAAGGCATGAAACATACTGATGTCCAGGTGGTTTTCAGGTTCAGAAACACTCAAACTCATCTTCACCTTCAGGCTGGACTCTGCACACTGGTCTGCAATGAAGGAATATAATAAGGACTTTATTAAGATATGGAATTTGATATGACATAAGTAAGGACTTGCATATTTATATGAAAAGGTGGGTTGGCCATCTCTCACAGTTTGTAGAGAGCAACATTGTCTTATATTTATTTATAAAGGCCTTGTGTGTTAAGCTTCTGTTGTATGGTAAATGTATATAGCGCCTTTATCCAAGGCGCTTTACATAGATTGTGCATTGTTTTGCTTTCACCCATTCACACACAGATGGGGGAGGAAACCATGCCACCAACTTGCTCATTGGGAGCAGATAGGGGTTCAGCATCGAGAGGCAGTTGTGCGTTACAGGTAGGGCTGACCTTCGATTGCATTTTTTAAAATCGAAGCTCGTTCGCCAAAATCGGGCGAACTTCGAAGCTTCGGCGACGGTGACCGGGGGGGAGGCAGTTTATCGGTTACATAAGTGATGACCGTTAAGGAAATGTGTATAAAAATTACCCAATTTTAAAAGGGAAAACACACCAGTTTTTTTCTCATAATAAAGCTCCCTATTTTCATTACATCAAAAACAACAATACAGCGACGAAGAAGAAGAAGAATAGGCTATGATACAAATGTTTTCTATATTAAAGAAAAGTGTTTTTTGCAGTACAGTAGGATTGACATAATCAAATCACGTCTGTAATGTAACACATCGCGGCTGCAACAGCCAACAGCAGCAGCGCGATCACAAGCCCTATATAACAGATTAACTCCCAAGTCCCAACGTGTACTGTATGTACACGCAAATGTAATAGTAGATTTTATAGTAAATAATTGCACTGCAGTATGTCTGATTTAACGTTCCACTCATACAACTCAGACAACTATGCGGGCGCGACTAGTTTTGAGCTCGCAGATCAAATATAAACTTGTCTTCATCAACATCACGACAACATAACCCTAGCAAGTTGGTTTTAAGCTCTTTTTTCCTCTTTAAAACGGGATCGACGCTGACGGTGTCCGTTTTGTAAAATCCAATTTTCGCTGTTTGTTCCCTGTTGAAGAACAAGCTTGTGTGTCTGTGAGCGTGCGTGTGGAACTTGGAAGACAGCAACCGCATGCATGTTACACCGACACTGGCCCGGCACAGAAACGCGCGACTGCATCGCATAGTTGCATTGGGTGATGTTACTCAGACATTGGTGTCACACATTTCTCCGCCAAACCAATGTCGGTGCAACACCCATGCACACGGTTATATGTGACAGCGCGCTGTCTTTTCTTTTCTTCATCGGCGACCATTCTGATGGCTTCATGCTTGCTCTTGTTGTTGTTGGCTTGTTATTAATGTTAACACGTGTATGAGAAGGGGGTGCCGCTATCACGCTAGAGTGGAGCGAGGCGCAAGCTAAGGCACGCTCCCCCCCAAAGGACAAACGGACGATTATTCGAATTTCTTTTTCAAATTCGAATACCGTGCCTTCGAACGAAGCTTCGAATATTCGATTTTTTGGGGTCAGCCCTAGTTACAGGACAAGTATGCATTGACTATTTAGAATATAGCGGTACTAGCACCACTCACCAGCCCATTAGGCTCCATGCAAGCCATAATAGAAAACATTGGGCCTCTTCCTTACTTTCTTCACAGGTGTAGCTAATGATACTAATGAAGGCTCAGTTCCATTCTGATCAAACATTGTGCATCTTGTCTCGCTGGAAACACTCTGCTACACCAGTGGACCTCAAGGTGTGGTTAAGGGACCCTGGTTCCTTGGGGGGGTTCCAAATGGTCCCTTACGGGTGTTTAACTCTGGGAGTGTACAAATGGAACCAGATCAACCCGTAAGGGTCCATTTGGTTCCATTTGTACATTCTCATAATAATAATTGTCATAAGAATTAAGGGTAACCGGAAAGCTCAACCCAAAACACACTCCCATTTTTTCCAAGGAAGGAATAGTTTTCAGAGGTTTATGAAGAAGGTTAGGTTTAAGCATAGTTTTACTGAAGTTACGTTTAAGAATAAGGTTTGGTTTAGACCTAGTTATACTAAGGTTACGTTTAGGAATAAGTTTAGACGTAGACATAGAAGTTGCTTTTAGGAATACCTGGTGCCGCACGTTGCAATATCGCCAGCATTTGACACGGGGCAAGCGTGTTTTTGGCTTGAATTCTTGTATTCATTAACACACTACAAACCTATCCTGTACAACATTACTACAGGATTAAACCACATTAAATAAAACAGTACATACCTATCCTGTACAACTTTACTACAGGTTGTAAAGTAAATAAAACACTACATACCTATCTTGTATAACTTTACTACAGGTTGTAAAGTAAATAAAACAGTACATACCTATCCTGTACAACATTACTACAGGATTAAACCACATTAAATAAAACAGTACATACCTATCCTGTACAACATTACTACAGGATTAAACCACATTAAATAAAACAGTACATACCTATCCTGTACAACATTACTACAGGATTAAACCACATTAAATAAAACACTACATACCTATCCTGTACAACTTCACCACAGGTTGCATCGTTGCATCCAACAGTCCACGTCCCTTGTCCATCTCTCGCTGTTCCTCTGACAACGTTGAATATGTTTGGGAGGCCATCTCTCTAGACTCTGTAGACCTCTCCCTGTGGTGCTCTGTGGAAATCACCAGTAGAAAGAACTTTTGGTCACCATGCAGCAACCGTATATTATACCATGACGTAATCAAATCAAACTATAGACGTTTAGTATGTTTTGTTCAGTTAAAAGGATCAGTCACTACTAAGAGATAAATTAATTGTCCCCATCCTGATGTAAGCTATTTTCGCTGCTATAGGTCAAGAGTTTGGGCCACAATGGAGCACTCACACCTCTGTCGCACCGCCAATCCAACTGATATGACCATACATATCTGTCAGTCCTTGTCCCTTTCATGCCCATATCTGGACAGCCCATATGGGCATGACTTCTTTTGTTGATGAATCAGTCTCGCCCGATATGTTTTGATTTTCATTTTGAGAAGTGTACAGCTAAGCATGAACACAATGATGTATGTATGGGACTACTACAAACAAAACTCATGTCATGAGTTACAACTTACGACTGAGCGACTATCCTTCGATTAACTAACCATCGGTTTCACTGTGTAAAGTGGTTTCGTTCGGTAGTTTCAGCTTTTTTTTTTTTTTTTTTAATTCAAGAGGTTGTTGGAAATATACGTCTGAAATTGATACTTTTAACCTGTCTGGTTGTAGTGGGACAAACGTGCCCACTATTGAGCCCTATGAACATTATGAGAGAGAGTAGGGATATAGGTAGCTCTGGTCCATCGCGTCACCTCCCGGTGACGCTCTGACAGACCCGTCGGGAAATGGCTAGACCCCAGTATCTCAGCCCCTCCGAGCGCTCAACATCATGTCAAAATAAACAAAACTATTTCACTACTCACCAAAGCAAAGGTAGTTTTGCGTTGTTGAAACTCTATTCTCCGCGGTGGTGAACCCCTCAGCACCCCACCCACTCTGCAAAATACACTATTTTTGGCATGAAATAAAGTGCATCCAACTCGACCGCCGCTTATTTCCGGGTTGAGGTGGGTGCGTTTTATTTCATGACAAAAATAATGTATTTTACAGAGTAGGTGGGGTGCTGAGGGGTTCACCACCGCAGAGAATAGAGTTTCAACAACGCAAAACTAGCTTTGGTTTGGTGAGTAGTGAAATAGTTTTGTTTATTTTGACTGATGTTGAGCGCTCGGAGGGGCTCAGATACTGGGGTCTAGCCATTTCCCGACGGGTCTGTCAGAGCGTCACCGGGAGGTGACGCGATGGACCAGAGCTAGGATATAGGCTACCACAGCAAAAGCCTGATCTATAAATATAAATATATGAAATATAAAGTCGATGACCACTGATTCTACAATTCTCTTCAGGCCCGCAGAAGTACCCTTAACTCTTATTTGGACCATCCTGGGTGCTCCCGAACTAGTTCGGTTTTAAAAAAAATAAAAATGTTTTTTGTAAAAAAGAAAATATATATATATATATAGGAGCCGGGCCGCCGGCCGTCATCTGTTTACGCGGCCCACGAGAGCGTTGCGCCGCCGATATTTACCATCCACTCCAATGCAATCCAGGATCTTTAGAGCTCATTTTCTCTGTTCCATGCATATCCATGAGGTGTGCAAGGTTTAATCATGGCTAAATCGCCGAAAATAGGGCTTCTAAAATGCTTGGTAGCCAATAGCTAACTTCAAGCTAACTTCATCCTGTCCCTGTTCATGCAACAAAGGAAAGTGTTCAGGCGCGTCATGGCTGTGCACTAGATTTTTTTTATAATCGGATCAATCTAGGGTTGCAATACCTCCCATAGGCAGCCAATGCATCAAACAGTTTTTTGCTATCTGATTGTATTAAACGACTTCAAACTATGGAAAGCTTGGAATTTACTCTTTCTATCTGCAAAGTGTTTGTTTCAGAAAAATACACAGTAGACATGTTATGAGTTACTTTCTATCCAAGAAATTTGGTTCAGGTGATAATTTTTTCTAAGTCCTGGAGTTTGGAAGCGCTCGTGGAAAATCCCTCAACGGTCCTGTGACCACCTGGTTCTAAATGTCACATTATGCAGTAGGCAGTGGGACATGGCGTTAGGGAGTGTTCGTCTAATACTTAAGGTGGGTATAGTCCATAGCGAGGGGGGGTTCTCAAATAATAATTTGATTGTCAGGGGGAACCATGACTTTTTTATTTTGGCTGGAGGGGGGTCCATGCAATTTTAATTTGTTGAATTTTGTATTAAAAAAATGTTTTCTTTTGTTATTTTTCATACGTGTTTACTCCCCTATATTTATCAAGTTCCCCCTGATTAACTTGGTATATTCCGCTTCTGTAAATCTTCCCACAAGAAATGCATTCATTGGCGCAGTCGGCGACTCGGCGCTGACAGCGCAGTGCTTCGAGTTTGTGTTGCATTCTACAAAAGTGATTGTGAAGCGAACAGAAGAACCAACACAGGGCTTTACACACGAGTGCTGCAGTATATCCTATACGTATATTAATTAGGCCTACTTTAAACCATACAGCTTTTGGTAGGCTGTATAATAACTTGAATAATATGAATGCCATATTAATTTCGTATCGGCATTGCCAGGGTGGCATTGCGCACTAGGCTAAAATACCCTATATAGCCTATAACGTTCTCTACAATAAGTAATTGTAGATGATAGTTATATCTATCAAATATGGTTTTATATAGCAAATCAATGTCGGGAAATGTCCATTATGGGAGTGCACTGCATGGCGCACTGGTAGATCAGCCAACGTTATACATCTTTAGATGTAATAGGGACACAATACAGTCCATGGAAGTGAGGCTTTCCAAGGAAGAGGTGACGTTTTATTTGCTTTAATCGCTTCATAATTGACCGAGCCATGATGAACTTAAACCAGAAGAACAAAACGTAATCCATCTCTCTCTCGCTCTGTTCCAAATCATGTCCAAATGGAGACGCTTCATGCGCGGAGCGCAGAGACACACAGAGAGAGAGAGAGAGAGAGAGAGAGAGAGAGAGAGAGAGAGAGAGAGAGAGAGAGAGAGACGTTATCTTGCTGAGAGAGAGAGAGAGAGAGAGAGAGAGAGAGAGAGAGAGAGAGAGACACGTTATCTTGCTAAAGTAGTTGCTGTTTGGTTTATTGCAAGATTTTGCGAGTCTGCTGGCCGCCGCTCGTTTTATTTTTTGATCGCCCGTTTCCGACCGCAGGTAAATAGGGCTAGGCTACCCTGCTTGCAATGGTCACCGCCTGGTTACATTGTGGTTGAACTTGAAGAATTAATATTCACAGGGAGATGGAGGATGCATTATTAGTCAGCTTGGATACATACATGTCCCGTGGACAGACGTGGACTAAGCAAGGCTTGTTGCGGTTGACAAAGTGGAGCAAACGTATCCTATATGCAAGAATGTTGCAACTTCTTCCCTCCCATAATTCGCACTGACTACCGAATTATGTATGAGAATGTGGCCTGAGACTGAAATGTATAAGCAGTCATATCTGTCAAATATTGTTAGTTCAAGGCAATAACAAGGCTTTCGGCAGGGAAGGAGGTATAGGAGAAACAGCTTGGTTTTAAACTATGATTTTAGATTTTATATCATGGAAAATAGTTCACAGTTGCTCAATCTTTCTTTTGTTTTGAGTGTTGTGGAACCAAATGGACCCTTTCTGTATTAGTTGAGTACAAAGAGACCCACATTTAATCCCAAAAGCTTTCTTGTGGTCCAGTTGATCTTGTATCCTATTGCCAAAATAAAATGCCTGCGTTTCCGAGGCTAATCTTGTATCAATGAACTGTACTGTTCTGTACCCTCAATCAATCAATCAATCAATCGTCAAATAGGGTGCTATATTGTGTGTGTGTGTGTGTGTGTGTGTGTGTGTGTGTGTGTGTGTGTGTGCGTGCGTGTGTGTGTGTGTGTGTGTGCGTGCGTGCGTGCGTGCGTGCGTGTGTATGTATATATATATATATATATATATATATATATATATATATAGTTTATTGGGGAGGGGGGGCCATGCATTTTCTTCAAGTCACGCAGGGGGGATCACCAAAAAAAATCTGAAGGTTGGGGGGGGGCAAGGATTTTTTTTTAAAAGTTACAATCTGTCAACCAGCCCCCCCTAGTGGATAATAAACGTACACTCCCTTAGAAGACAAGCGCTTCCGAAGTTCAACACTCAAAATAAACCATGTCTGCTCGGATTTCTTGACAGAAAATAAATCATAACAATTATACGGTGGATTTTTCAGAAACAAACACTTTGCAGATAGCAAGAGTAAATTCCAAGCTTTCCATAGAGCCACAATATTGGTGAGTTTGAAGTCGTTTAATACAATCAGAAAGCAAAAAAAAAACTGTTTTGATGCATTGGCTGCCTATGGGAGGTATTGCAACCCTAGATTCATCCGATCAAAATAAAATCTAGTGTTGCAATTTGCGGCTAGGTGTGTAACTAGCTCCTTTCGGAACCTCTCACTTCACTGCTACGCAGCTCCGGAGCTGCGTAGCAGTTTTTGATTGATTGAAGAATTTATTAGAAGTTTGCAATAGAAAAAAGTACAGTTTCATGACAGTACAAATCACTGGTACAAGGTCAACTAAAAGGAGATCCTAGAAAGCCGAGGCTTATTTCCACAGGAACCACACTTTAAGTATCTCATATAACATTGAAAGACAGACGGATAGAACATAGTACTTTATCTAGGATAATATCAGTTTCAAAAGCATAACATCAAATACAAAGGCAGAAAAAAGAATAATAAAAAAAGGGGGGGGGGGGGGGGCATGGGGGCTTAGTCTATTTACAAGTCACGGGTAGCAGCTGTCTGAAGGTGACTTTTCATACCAATTTTGAAGGAGGCTAGGGATTTGCTCTCCTTTAGGGCTTGAGGAAGGGCGTTTCACATGTTGATGGTGTAGCAGGAGAACGAGTTAGAGCCTTGTTTAGTGTTAAATCTACGTTGATGATGATTAGTGGAGCTGCCTCTGGTGTTGTGGTCGTGAACATCCTTGACCTTTAAGAAGTAGTTTGTCAGGTACATGGGAATCTTGGAGGTGTAGTGTATCTTGTACACCAGGCCCATTGCAAGATGCTGTACTCTGTCAGCTACTTTGAGCCATCCCACGCTTTCGTGGTGATGATCGGTAAGGTGGGTCAGAGGAGGGAGACCAAGCACAACCCTAATTAGTTTGTTTTGGGCATTTTGAAGCTTTAACTTTAAGGCGGTTGGGGCGTCGCGATACCAGACAAGGACTCCGTAATCAATGAGGGGCCCAATAAGAGCTCCTCCTAGTGTCTTTCGGGATTTAGTATTGATCAGCGGGGCAACCCTTTGCAAGAAGCAAATTCGTTGGTTGACTTTATTGATAACCTTGGTGGTCATTTTTTCACTGGATAGGTTAGCCTCCAGGATGCAACCCAGGTAGCAGATGTAGTTTTTTCTTTCTATCACAGTGTCACCTACTTTAATTGTGAAGTTCTCAACTAGGCTAAGTTTCTGACTAGATCCAAAGAGGATACATTCAGTTTTGCCTAGGTGAATTGAGAGTCTGTTGTCATTGAGCCAGGTGCAGATCTTGTTAAGTTCACAGTTAAGGGCCTTTTCAACCTGCAATAAGTCTCTGCCGGAGACTAGGAGAGCCGAGTCATCCGCGAACAGAAACAGATTGCAGTCACAAGCAGATGACATGTCGTTTACGTATATTAAGAACAACAGTGGTCCTAGTATACTCCCTTGAGGTACTCCACAGTTTACTGGGAGGGGGGGGGGGGCAGGGTTCCGTTGACTTCCACCATCTGTTCCCTCCCCACCAAGTAAGAGTGCATCCATCTCACTGCTGTGCTATCAAGACCAATAGCTTTGAGTTTTTCGATCAGAATAGAAGGATCGACGGTGTCAAATGCCTTCTGGAGGTCCAGCATGACCATGCCGCAATATTTGCCATCGTGAATTTCACGTTTGATGTAATCATTCAAATAGATGAGGCATGTATCTGTGGAATGGGACTCTCTGAAGCCAAACTGGAACTCGTAGATCAGTTTATTCTCTTCAAGATATTTAGCCACCTGTTCATAGACAATTTTTTCCATTACCTTAGAGATGGAACTAAGGATTGAGATTGGCCTGTAGTTGCCAGGGTCAAGTTTACTGCCTTTTTTGTGCAGGGGGGTTACCTTAGCTAATTTGAAGTCCTGGGGGACACAACCCTGTTTGATAGATAGATTAATAATATGGGTAATGATTGGGGCAATGGTGGCAGCTGAGTCTATGAGAAATTTGGGGGCGATTTTATCATGGCCAGCGGCCTTGAATTGAGGTAGGGTGCGAAGTTTTTTAAACACTTCATCAGTTGTCACTGTGGTAAGTTTAAAATTGTCTTTGCATACCCCAAGGTTCCTGTAGAATTTCAAGATGTGCCTAACACCAAACAGCCCAGATGGAGCGGGCAGTTTATTGACCAGATTTTTGGCCATGGAGGTGAAATAGATGTTGAGATTTTTGGCTACATCGAGACTGTCAGTGAGGAGTGTTATGGGAGTTTGGATGGATATGTTGCTGGCTATGGATCTAAGTTTAGCACCACAGCCTAGCTGGGTTTTAAATAGCTTCCATAGGTCTCGTGGTTTGTGGATGTTTTCCTCAACTTTCTCATCCAAGTAGTGTTTTTTGGCAGAAAGGATTAAGGAGGTTGTCCGATTTCTCAGTTTATTAGCCTCTAAACTGACTATTTCTAATTTGGCTTCAAGGTGTTTATTGGGGCCTTTTTTGAGTTTGTGATTATATTTGCGTTTCTCAGAGTATTTTTTGTCTCTGAGTTTCATTGATTCACAGATTTCCGAATTCCACCATGGCTGTGAGCGGGCTTTAACCCTGACCCTACGTAAAGGAGCCACTTCGTCTAGGGTAGTGTTGAAAATGGATTTAAAGCCCAGCCAGGCTTCATCGACCTGAGTGCTAGCTAGTACTGGGGACCAGTCAGATTTCTCCAGTTTGTGATTAAAGGCTTCGCTAGAGTAGGTTTTGAGGTTTCTAGCTTCAACTGTTTTGTGGCCGTCAGCTTTGGACTTATGTATTTTACGGGTGCAGTAAATTATATCATGGTCGCTTAGGCCACCACATTCAATAGTCCCACTCGCGGAGACTTTAGATTTGTCTGTGGTTACAATGAGATCTATGGTGGTTTGAGAGTTATCTGTAACCCTAGTTGGCTTGGTGATGAGCTGAGTGAAACCCTGTTGATTACAAAGCTTATTGAATTTTTTGAATAGAGGAGCATCTTTACGAAGCATGTCTATGTTCCAATCTCCAATAATGTATTTTTCAACATTGTCCACCGGTGCAAGGCTCTCCTCCAGTAACTCACAGAAATCATTTTGGTCGGGCGGTCTATAGATGGCACCACCCATACAGTTTCTAAAGAGCTGTGTTGTAGGTCAGGGCGGGGGATATACTTAATACTGTGGAGTGAGAGGTTCCGAAAGGAGCTAGTTGTGTGTAACAAACAGACATACCTGCAGTGTGTTAGCCATAAATTATAACTACCAGGAGATGTCGCTAATATTCGGACATTATGTCTCTCCTGGAGTTATAAGGCAGAGTCATATGGCTCTCGCTGGTTGAGTCCTAACATCCACATTCGGCTCAAAACATGTACAATTCAATAAGTTGCTCATCGCATCGTCGAAACAGCTTTATATCTACCGGTGAGCCCACTCGTTGGCATGTGATAGTCCATATGTTTCTAATAAATTAATGTTTCCTCAAACTTCTCCGAGACTCGCGTTTCCTCGTCGGAAGGCTTCCGCCTTCAGAACGCTTCAGAACTACAGAACGTTGGAATACTTCCGCATACAAAAACGTCATGTCCTAGTATGAGCGAATCGCAATGGCGATCAACGTCACGTGATATGTTCGGCCATTTTTACCCAAGCAGTTCAAAAACAAGGAAAGCGATGAGACTCTGAGAAGTTTTAGTAAACATTAATTTATTAGAAACATATGCACTAACACATGCCAACGAGTGGGCTCACCGGTAGATATAAAGCTGTTTCGACGATGCGGTGAGCAACTTATTGATTTGTACATGTTTTGAGCCGAATGTGGACGTTAGGACTCAACCAGCGAGAGCCATATGACTCTGCCTTATAACTCCAGGAGAGACATAACGTCCGAATATTAGCGACATCTCCTCCTGGTAGTTATATAATTTATGGCTAGCAGTGTGTAGTGTGGTGTTGTGTGTGTAACAGACATACCTGCAGTGTGTAGTGTGGTGATGGGTGTGTAACAGACATACCTGCAGTGTGTAGTGTGGTGTTGTGTGTGTAACAGACATACCTGTTCCAAAGTCACCGCTAGCGGGGCTATTGTATGCGGTCTTAGTGATCATTACATGATCTACTCTACGCGTAAAATACACAAACCCAAGGCTAGTGGCCACAAAACAGTTGTAGCTAGAAGCCTTAAAAACTACTCCAGTGAGGCTTTAAATCACACACTAGCGAATACAGATTTTTCCCCAGAACTGCAGTGTACAGATGTCGAAGGAGCATGGTGTGGTTTTAAAACCAAATTGACCGATGCTCTAGACAACGTGGCCCCCTTGCAAACCACCAGGGTTAAAGCCCGCCAAGAGCCATGGTATAACTCAGATATTGTCGAATCAGCTAAACTCAGAGACAAAAAGTACGATGAAAAACGAAAGTGCTGCAAAAAGCTTAGAAAAAAATTCAACCCTGACCTCAATATCCAAATCAAGCATCTTACTTCTCAGTGTAAGAAACTTAGAAACCAGACGAACGCCCTAGTTAGATCCGCCAAAAAAAACTACATCGACGAAAAAATCGACGAATACAAAAACAAACCACGAGACCTATGGAAGTTGCTTAACAACCAATTAGGCTTAAAACCTAAAACCATATGCCACAGCATAAACATCAAAACGGACGCCGCTCTCATTTCTGACAAATGTGAAGTGGCTACCCATCTTAACAAAACCTTTACCACCATGGCCCTTTCATTGGTCGAAAGACTGGTCGCCCCATCTGGGCGGTATGGTGAAAATTTGTTAAGAAATTCTACAATAAACTGGGCGTCAGAAAAGACAGCTTTAAACTTGCCACAGTGACAACTGATGAAGTGTTTAAAAAACTGAGCGCCCTACCTCAACACAAGGCCACTGGCCTTGATAAAATTCCAGCTAGATTTCTCAGAGATTCAGCCTCCACCATTGCTCCAATCATTACCCACATAATTAACCTTTCCATCGAACAGGGTCATGTCCCACAGGACTTCAAACTAGCAAAAGTAACCCCCCTGCATAAAAAAGGTAGCAAACTAGACCCTGGAAACTACCGTCCCGTTTCCATTTTTAGCTCCATATCCAAAGTCATGGAGAAAATAGTCTACGAACAGATAGCAAGATATCTCGATGAGAATAATCTGATTTACGAGTTCCAATCTGGATTCAGAAAATCTCACTCCACTGACACATGCCTTCTCTATTTGACTGACCAAATCAAACGCTAAGCGGATGACGGCAAATATAGCGGCATGGTCATGATGGACCTCCAGAAGGCATTTGACACCGTAAATCATTCTATTCTGATTGAGAAACTAAAAGCCATCGGTCTTGACAGCGCAGCAGTGAGTTGGATGCAATCTTACCTGGTGGGGAGGGAACAGGTGGTGGAGATTAACGGTACCCTGTCCCCCCCCTCCCAGTAAGCTGTGGTGTTCCTCAAGGTAGCATACTGGGACCTCTGTTGTTCCTAATATACGTGAACGACATGGCATCTGCTTGTGACTGCAACCCGTTCCTGTTCGCGGATGACTCGGCTCTCCTAGTCTCGGGCAAGGACCACTTGCAGGTTGAAAAGACACTTAACTCTGAACTAAGTAAGATCTGCACATGGCTTAATGACAACAAATTATCAATTCACCTGGGAAAAACTGAGTCCATTCTCTTTGGATCTAATCATAACCTAAAAAAAGTCGATAACTTCACAATCAAAGTGGGTGACAAGGTCATAACACGAAAAAACGAAATCTCTTACTTAGGATGTATCCTTGAAGCTAATCTTTCCAGTGAAAAGATGACTTCTAAAGTAATAAATAAAATCAACCAACGAACTCGTTTCCTACAGAGGATCGCCCCAATGGTCAATTTCAACACACTGAAGACCATAGCTGGTGCAATAATCCAGCCCCTCTTTGACTACGGAGTCCACGTATGGTATCGTGACGCCCCACAAGCCCTGAAAACTAAACTCCAAACAGCCCAAAATAAACTAATTAGGGTCCTACTTAACCTTCCCTATCAGACTCACCTCACCGCTACTCACCAGTTAAGAGTGGGGTGGCTCAGAGTAGATGACAGAGTACAGCAACTTGCAATGGGCCTGGTGTACAAGATACACTACACCACTATGATACCCAAGTACCTGTCAAAATACTTTATAAACATTAAGGATGTCCATAATTACAACACCAGAGGCAGCGCCACAGATCACTTTCAACCCAGAGTCTGACCATGATGCAGTCCTCCTGTTGCCTGTCTACACACAGCGCATTAGGAGCGCACAGTCCACAGTCCGCACCGTTCAGCGCTGGACTGACGAGTCAACAGCTAAGCTGCAGGGTTGCTTTCTTGCAACTGACTGGGACGTGTTTAAAGACTCATCAGCAGACCTGCATGAGCATGTAAGTGCTGTAACAAGTTACATCAACTTCTGTACTGACTTGTGCATCCCAACCAAGACTGTGCGTTTTTATCCAAATGAAAAGCCTTGGATGAACAGTGACGTTAGGAGTAAGCTGAGAGCTCGCTCTATCGCTTTTAAGTCCGGTGATCCCGGCCAGTATAAAAGGGCACGTTATGACTTGGAGAGGTCTATAAGAGATGCCAAGCGGAGTTATAGCTCCAAACTGGAGAACATGAGTTCTGACCCTCGGAGTGTATGGCAGGGGCTTCAGTCCCTTACTGGCTACAAGGCTAAAAATAGCATGGCCACTACTACTGACTGCTCCCTACCTAATGACTTGAACTCGTTTTTTGCCCGCTTTGAACAAAGCAATGATGACCCGAGTGTTTCAAATGGTGGTGATTATAATAACGGTAGGGGAGAGCGGGGTAAACTGAGACACCGGGTAAACTGAGACGCTCCATTTATCTTGGCAATGGAACACATTTGTGGCCATGTGACCATTATATTTTCAAGCCCCTTGAATTTCCCACTTGTCATGAAAAGAGAGACCTGATAGTGCTGTAGAAAACATGCTTTTTTCACAAAAATGTGTTTTTTGCATGTAAAAGTAAATTTTCTTGCTGTCAACATAATCAGCTGTTGTGTCAAAGCAAATTGATGCAGGGAGAACATTTTATATCATACATGTTGATGAACTACCAACTTATAAATCCATGTGATAGATGCTAGCTGAAGATTACCCTGAATTGATAAAAATATCCCTTTTCCCAAAATGTGGCTGTGGGGTAAAGTGAGACAATTGCTTCGGGGTAAAGTGAGACTATCCTTAACATGAAAGACAGGGAGAAAGCTGTAAAAACCTAATTAAAGGGTGTACCAAACTAGTCTCAATTGATTCTTATGTATTTTCCCCTGTAGAATCCATTTTTGATATATATTTCTTTGTATTGTGCATAATTAATGAGATAATTAGCATATTTGACTAAATATGCGAATTATTTCATTAGTTATGCACAATACAACAATATACTTTGCAGAAATAGATTCTACAGGAAGAATTACATAAGGATCAACTGAGGAAAGTTTGGTAAACCCTTCTATACATTTTTTATAGGGTTTTTAGTTTTTTCCTTCTGCCCATGTGTCACATTATTTGACACATGGGTGGAAATGACAGGACAAAGCCTATTAAAAGAATGTCTGCTATGTACATTTTTGTATTGCGCATATTTAACCCGGTTAACCGGGTTTTTGTGTTTTTATGGTAGTTTTAAAGTGAAAAAAGTGAGTGGATCACTTTACCCCGTTGATTTCTCTGGTCTGTCTCAGTTTACCCCGGTCCTGGGGTAAACTGAGACACAAGACCACTTTTTTTAAAACAATCATATTTTCTCTGCCTTTTGTCTTGAATATGTTCTGATAACTTCCATTGTTAGGAAACATCCCAAATTACTGGGAAATGTGTATATTTTTACTGATATATCTTTTAGTTCGCCTCTAGGGGAGAAAATGTAAAAAGTGTCTCAGTTTACCCCGCTCTCCCCTAGTGCTGTTTATAATGGCAATGTTATTGATAACACTAGCAATGATGTTACTGACTTGGTGATTTCAGAGTCTGAAGTGAGGAGGGTTTTTGGGAAGGTGAATGTGCGAAAGGCAGCAGGGCCGGATGGCATATCATCCAGAGTTGTGAAACTGTGCTCCTGTGAGCTGGCTCCTGTATTCTGCGAAGTGTTCAATCTCTCTATAAAATCCTCTGTTGTTCCTCAATGCTTTAAGAAATCAATCATTGTTCCTGTACCAAAGAAACCTAAGATAACTTGCTTGAATGATTATCGCCCAGTTGCTCTAACATCTGTATTAATGAAATGCTTCGAGAGGCTGGTATTGAAACACATTCAATCTGTTATTCCTCAATCCATTGATCCTTATCAATTTGCCTATCGCCAAAATAGGTCTGTTGAAGATGCAATTTCATTTGCTTTGCACACTGTGCTAGAACATGTGGACAGGCTCAATGTATACTGCAGACTGTTATTTATCGATTTCAGCTCTGCTTTTAATACAATTTTGCCGAGCAAATTGTATGTCAAATTGAGAGACCTGGGCCTGCCCTCGCCCATCTGTGATTGGATCCTGGATTTCTTGGTGGGGAGGGAACAGGCAGTGAGAATAGGGAGCTTCTCCTCCTCCACAATTGTAACAAATGTGGGCGCCCCTCAGGGCTGTGTTCTCAGCTCTTATCTCTACTTACTCTACACTCATGACTTCTTTGCAAAGCATGGAATGAACTGCTTTATTAAATTTGCGGATGATACAACCGTAATTGGGAAGATTGCGGAAAATGATGAATCCGCCTACCGAAAGGAAGTGAGAGATTTAATACAGCGGTGCAACAACAACAATCTTGATCTAAATGTGAACAAAACCAAAGAGATCATTGTTGACTTCAGGTCAAACAAGCAAGCACTCATTCCCATCACTATTAATGATGTCGATGTCGAGATTGTGGATAGCTTTAAATACTTAGGAGTGCAAATCTCTAACGATCTCAAATGGTCTCTTAACTGCACCTCAGTTATAAAAAAGGCGCAACAACGCCTGTATTTTCTGAGATGTCTAAAGAAAGCTGGAGTGTCCACAAAGACTCTGATCAACTTCTATAGATCAACTGTTGAGAGCCTTCTCACAGGAAACATAACGGCTTGGTATGGAAGCTGCTCTGCAGAAGACCGCACCCTTATTGACAGAGTAGTAAGAACAGCCAAGAGGATCATTGGTGCTGATCTTCCCTCGGTAAGGGATATCTATAATAAAAGGTGCCTTGACAGGGCCTTGAAAATAATCAGGGACCCCAGCCACCCTGGCAACGGTCTTATAACCCTGTTACCTTCAGGCAGACGCTACCGTTGGGAGCGCTGCCCTGACAGGAAGACGAAGCAGAAGGTTCGCACTAGTAGGCTGGTAAACAGCTTCTTTCCAGAAGCGGTACGCTTTTTGAATAAGCAGCACTAATGCACCGTTTTACTTATTATAGTATTGTTAAAGTTGCTGCATACTTTTTATACTTTTTATATTTTTTTATACAACTGATGCACTGAGCCGCTATGCTGATTGTACCCTTGTCTTTTTCTGTACTGTCTTGTATGTGTTTGTCTTTGCTTCTGTGTGGCTTGTGAACAAGAATTCCAATGCATTTTAATGAAAATTTTAATGTAAATGGCGAAATAAACTTGAAACTTGAGTCAAAACCAACAAAGGGTCAAACTCTTTTTTCTGCTATACCACCAAAATGTGGAAAGCCTTACCGAAGGTCATAAAGGAGTGTGGATCACTAGCATCCTTTAAAATTGCCCTGAAAAACCACTTACAGGCAGCAGCCGTTAGCAACTGGTAAAAAAAAATAACCTAGCCCAACCCTACCCTCCCCTGCCCCTTCTTTGTATATACTGTTTGTTTAGACTTACTGTTTTCTTTTTTCTTTTTCTTTACATATCTACTGCATAGTACTGTGTTCTATTTGTCTGTCATTCAATGTTATATGAGATACTTCAATGGTTTCCAGTGGAAATAAGCTTAGTCTTTTCATGGATCTCCTTTTAGTAGACCTTGTACCAGTGAACTGTACCGTCATGAAACTGTACCTTTTCCTATGCAAACTTCTAATAAAGTCTTCAATCAATCAATCAATCAATCAATCAATCAATCAAACCTGCAGTGTGTAGCTGGGTGGTGTTGTGTAGTGTCTCCATCTCTCTCTGGAAGAGGTTGCACATGACCTCTGCGGCCGCACGGAGGCGCTCCAACACAAACACTCTGACATCGAGCTTCACACGACAAACATCAACACTTTGTTGCTTTTCCAAAACACACAATATCTCCTCTCCCAGCGACATCATGTGTTCATTTATCTTCAGCCGTACAGACTCCATTTGAAGCGTTTTAACTCCTTTTAATATGAGAAGCTTTTCACCACGCGCTGTGCCCCAACCACCATGAAACTAAACACCAACACTCAAGTCAAGCGGACTTGATCCACGTGAGACACCGCCGCCGAGCTAAAGCGAGCGAGTCTCCGTGTGGAGCGTTGCAAAGTCCGTCCGAGTTGCGTTGCAAAGTCCGTCCGAGTTATGTCCTGATAGGGACAGAATAGTACATCTTCGACCCACGACTTTCGGCACCTCCACGCAGTCCAAGTGAACACAGTGGAGCTCCTTGCCCCCCGGCAACCACCTTTATGCTTAGGTTCGTTGGTCGCGTCCCAAAACCACCATGAAACACCAACAGTTCCTTTGTTGTGGAAACGCCACGCCAGAAACATTCTACTTCCGGAAGATCCGGCTTCCGGATCAACGTGTTTAGCGCATACGCAATAATGGATCCAGGCACTGTTGCTTTAATGCCTTTCGCCCCCTGGTGGAGGAGATGTGTAACTGTCACTGAATGACTGACAGACTGATTCACTAGTGCAGGGATTCCCAAAGTTTTTTGGCTCAGGGCACCCCTATAAATATTCTTTTCATCCGAGGCACCCCTACATTATATTCATAATTTTCACTCCCAGCACCTTATGTTTATAGCATATTTTAGTGATTATGTTGTGAGATAATAGCCATTTTGGTTAAGACTGAGAACTGACTGAAAATTGCTCTATAGGCCTACTTCAAGTTTAAAATTATACTAAATATATATTGTAATTAAGTAATAATTGGAGTAAATTCCAAATATCATCAAATGATCTCGCGGCACCCCTGGACTGCTGTTGCGGCACCCCAGGGTGCCCCGTCACCCACTTTGAAAACCCCTGCACTAGTGAGTCAGTAGGATACAACAGCAGTGAGAAGAGAGAAATGAGTGTGGGGAAGAATCATTTGGCATAACTACTACATTGGGGAGAACAAGGGGTAAAAAGAAAAAGAAAGAACTGCATAACAACCGTCATGTTTTATTCTTTTGACACATTTTCTTTCACATCACGATGTAATGATCATTAGACTCAGAGCAGAGTTTGATGTGGAATTATGTGCAGGATGTAATTTGCCCACAGATGTGAGGGGACTTCATTTAATTGACGACATTGTAAAAAAAAGAAAAAACTAAAAAGCCAGGGCTCATTTCCATTGCATTTCTTTGTATTCAGTTCATCGAGACATTCAATGACAAAAGACAATAGGCCTACAATAATATGCAAAACAACATAAGTAGTAATAACATAACATAACAGTTGTCACGCCCCAAACTTCCCGAAGTGAATCAAACAAGTTATATGTATTTCGACAACGCGATCGTAATGCAAATAACATTTTTGTATGGAAGATTTTTTCCCGGGAAGTTATAAAAAATTCAGCATATGCTATTCTTTAATTTTTTTCGGTGGGGAATGTGCGATACCGGCCGAATGGTGCGTCCGGCGTCGTTGAATGGCGCACCATTGCGTTCGGAATTCTGAGGACGTCTTTTCCTCAACGTCCTAGCGCCCTTATTCACATTTTTTCATAAAAATCTTATTTTTAATATATTAATATATTGAATATATTCATCAATATTGTCATTCAAATTCACTGCACAGCTGGGTGCACCTTACTCAAGGAAACTGTTCATTTTTAGGCCCATATTTGGATTATTTTAGTTTCAGTTTTTCAACCAACAAATTCCCCAGCACATTTGCTGTATATTTCTTTGAGAACTTCCCCATTGCCTTTCTCTGGTTCCCTTAGTCCTACGTAAACCAGGAAGGTGCCATTGCGTCCGTCTCACCGAGACCGATCCAAAGACACCACTCTCGAACCGGGTTGTCTTAACATTGAATTATTGATATTAATATTAATATTTCGCGCGCACGCACGCACGCACACACGCACGCACGCACGCACGCACGCACGCGCACACACACACACACACACACACACACACACACACACACACACACACAAATGAAAAACAAACCCCCCTGTTCCTATGAAAGGCTAAAATGCAAATGCTGAATCCAGCAATGCAAGATACAAGGCACAGTTACGTTCTCAATTCGAGATATGGCCGGTTGTTTGTCCACAAAAGCAGCAGATCTACAATTTTATTTATTTTATTTTTAGTTATGGTACAGTTCATGGTGCCATTGGAACAGCCTCGGTTATCTGAACACAGAACACCAAGTTATATGACCAATGGTCACACAGTTCTCGAGATATGACAACAAATCATAAGCTCTTGCAGACTAGAATTTACCAAGGAAAAGTGGCGATTGGCTGTTAATGCTGGCAGCCCAAGAGTTTTGCTGATGTCAATGAAAAATAATCTGATCAGCTCAAATGTATTTCTTATTCGTTTTTGAAAGTACTAGGTGTCATTGGATTGGGTATGAAGAAGAGCTACCCCCCAGATGTTTGTGATTGCACAAAGACTTCCCAGAACCACCCAATGGGTATAACGAGTATTGCATATAACAGCAGGACATGCATTCCTTATTTGCATCGCTCCCAATTTGCATCGTTCCCAGGCTAGTTCATTTCTAATCACCTGTGTGATGCAGCAATCTCCCTAATTGGAGTAGTTTCTCCATGACAAGGTAGTTAAACAACCAAAACATTCCTCTGCCAAAGTGTCCGATTGCTTTAACATGAAGAAAACATACTGACAAATAACTTGTCAGTATGTTTTTATTTGATATCAAATATGTAAAACGTATTGTTTTTAATTTACAGATCCAGATTATATCACATCAGTACAATACATCAACTATTCATCAACATGCATGACATCAGTAGATTACATCTTGTTTACGCCATTTCTGATAAATGTTTATTTTATTTAACAGGCCCATTGAGTATGAGGACACCAATCAGGGCTCAGCTGCAGACCAGAGGACCAATCAAAGTGGAGTTACTGATCATGTGTACTGCCCACTACAGCATGGTCAGTCTTTAAACCAATCACATCGGTCAAGAACATTTCTGACATCTGGTTATTTTTAAAATAAATTAATGGAATAAATTACATTGAAATAACATTTATAAGCACCAAATTAATGCTTATTATTTACCTGTAGGCAACACAGATGTTTATGAAGTAATCAAGTCCCCTGACTAAGTACAGTGGTAAAGTACATCCTTTTTAAACAGACTTAAAATATAATTTCAAAGAAAAAACTGCTTAGTAATGTAATCCTCTGTAACAGATCAATAGAATTACAGCATCCATTCAAAATGTATATCAACATATTTTGTTGATATTTTTATATGAGTTTTGAATTGATTAACGGAAACAGTTTTAAATTGCCATTTATTTTGAGAAGCAAATTGTTTAAATCGGATCCAGAGAGATGTGTCATTTCAGGGGGGAAAACTAGAAGTGGCAAAAATAACTGCCATTGGGATCTTAGTATAATCTTTCTTTTCAAATATTTTTATTACATTTTCAAATAGAAGTAGCCCAGAGGCTCACATGTAGATTACAATGTACATTATTATGAGTAAAAAAAAAAAAGAAACATCCCCTATCCCGTATCCCCCCTCCCCCCTAGCCTGGCGGGGCCTGACGTCATACTGCGTTCACTCACTCATTCCTTCCAGCTGAGAATGGCAATGGCAATGGCTATCCGCTGAAACCCCCACATGATCCTGTTTACACCTATAGGAGGGAGATTTTTTAAATAGTTCAAAAGGCTGAGCTAGCTGATCTACAGCTATATAAACCATTTGTCATTTGTCATTTTTATATAATCTTCACATGAACAAATTTATGTAGTGTAAAATTGGAGAAAGAAATCGTAACACTGATTAGTTGCATCGGAGTCCACAATCAATTACATTTTGAGACTAAGGGCCCCATTTTCGTCCATGCCAAATCCTAAATCCCTAAACTTCTTTGCAATGATAGCAATGATATCAAACACAATACCATTTGGCAAAATTAAAGGGGAGAGATAATGGACCGAATGTTGGCTAATTTTGGGTTGGCGCTACCCACACGTTTGGCTGTGTAGCTCATGCCTCGAATGCCCGATCCTTACAAGCTGTACCTCATTGTAAAGGTGACAAATCAATGATAACAATGATATCAAACACAATACCATTTGGCATAATTAAAGGGGAAATATAATGGACCAAATGTTGGCAAATTCTGGTCGGCGCTACCCCCACGTTTGGCTGTGTAGCTCATGCCTCGAATGCCCGATGCTTACAAGCTGTACCTCGTTGCAAAGGTGACGAATCAACGATAACAATGATATAAAACACAATACAATTTGGTATTATTAAAGGGGAGATATAATTAATTATGTTTGTTTCCTTTCTTGTGTTATAATTAAGAGATATAATTAATTATGTATGTTTCCTTTCTTTTTGTGCTGAGTTTATTTAGGTGCTCTTTCAGAGCTCTTTTTCAAACCCGTGACACGCTCTCATGCATCAGAGCCTATGTGGTATATGCACCTGGACCGCTAGGTCAGCGGGCGCCCCAGGATACAATAATAGATTTAACTTCTTTCCATTAATCATCACCATGATTGACTGGATTATGGGCGTTTTAAATCTTCTCTGCAGTAAACACATAAAGCAGAATAATTATGGAATTAATTATCTCTTGTGTTAATTTAGAGGCAAGGTGCCAATACAGAGCTTACTTCCTCTTCTGCACTGAATTCTGTTCTGTGGGTCAGGACAGTAACGTTTTTTAAAGAAGGAAAGAAGGCAGTAATACTGCATCAAATGCAGTCAACAAACTACGCTATAAAAACTGGTAAGCTGATAAAAAAAATCTGCATTTTCACAATTTCTATCTGTGATAATAATAATTGTCATGAGAATTAAGGGTAAACTGAGCGCTCGACCCAAAACAAACTCGGCCGGATTCTTTCCACAGGAGGAAAAGGTTTCCGAGGTTTAGGAATTAGATAAAAAAAAGCCAAAACATCTCAAAATATAAAGAAAGATTGAAAGTAAAGAAAATCATATTATCATATTGAACATTTCTGGTGTGATATATAACAAAAATAAAACATCTGTAGCAGTGAAAAACTTTTTTTGTATATTTTATTAGTAGTTATTAGCAGAAGAAGGAAAAAAAAACACAGGAAAGTAAAGTTCAATACAAGGTGGAAAGAGGATTTTAACACAACAAAGCACTATGGCTCGCTTCCATTGGGGTCCTTTGTACTCAATTCATTGAAACATTAGATGA
The DNA here is from genome assembly GCF_963921795.1 of Nannobrachium achirus. Classification (NCBI taxonomy): domain Eukaryota; kingdom Metazoa; phylum Chordata; class Actinopteri; order Myctophiformes; family Myctophidae; genus Nannobrachium; species Nannobrachium achirus. The sequence goes on from NC_137813.1 coordinate 71,896,757, forward strand.
CAATACTATGCAAAACACAGTCAGATATCAGAAACCAAACATAATGTACAGCAAACAAATCAGAAATAATAATGACAATCATCAGAGAAATGGTTGAGGTGTTGTTCCATAGCTTTAAAGAAAACTCTCTTAATTCTCAACAAATCTCTATGATTCAGATTTTACTATAATGAGAAGACGTGAGTTTCAATGTCTTGTGTCAATTGTGTTTACCTCTGAGATGTTAGTCTGTATAAATACAATGATTTGAGAACCTAAGTGCAGCTGAATAGTTAACACTGCTCGGCAGCACCAATTAATAGTTTGTGAATGTCATGACAGTCTCTAGAATCAGTAACATGAGGATGATAATAACCCACTTACACATGGCTTTATTCAACTGTCTGCAATCAAAGCTACAGCTTATAAAGCAAGCATTGGGATTGCAACCATATATGATTATGGCGATGCATTCACTTGGACATTTCTCCTTTCAATATGACGTTTCTTATTCTTTTGGTCTCGCCGCTTAACGCATGTCTTGCACTGATCTTAAAGGGAATGGCAACTGATACTCTCTCCGATTGGTTTGATTAAAGTAACACCCATGACTAATTCAGGTCCGTTTTACCGTGAGCTGCTTTGATGCAGTGTGCAGAATTCCGCACGCACAATAGCAGAATGGCATTGGTCACACCTCCACAAGACCTGGCGTTAATTAAGACATCCATAATATAGTTATTTGAATCCTCCTTATCTTGACCAAGCATTTGCCACAAACCACAGCTAAAGGGTTTTCCTGCCTGTATGAAGCCAGGGTGCCAGCCTGCTACACTACGTTTCGTGGATCAGTTTTATCATTTCGCTTCTCAGTCTGGCCATGATTCAGTTGACTCGTATATCAGTTTTGACAGAGGCGACGTTGTTGCTGATTGGATGTTGTTCCAACAAATCAGCCAGCCAATACACACTGGCGTATTTGTCCCACCCCCACCACAGACCAATAAGAAGCCACGTTTGGAATCCACTCGCATTCTATGTCTCACCTCCCCTTGGAGAAAGCAAGCTGTCAAGACTGAGAAGCCAAGTGACAAAATAAATCCATGGAGCGTACCACAAACTGCACAAGTAAAGGTGTTTTAACCTGTATGCTTTTCCCCTATGTGAGTCCTCATGTGTGCTTTTAAATGACCACTCTGACCACAGCCTTTACCACAAACTGTACAAGTAAACGGTTTTTCCCCTGTATGAGTACTCATTTGTGCTTTTAACTCACCACTCTGACCACATCCTTTACCACAAACTGTACAAGTAAACAGTTTTTCCCCTGTATGAGTCCTCATGTGTGTTTTTAGATTAATACTGTGACCGTAGCCTTTACCACAAACTGTACAAGTAAAGGGTTTTTCCCCTGTATGAGTTCTCATGTGTACTTTTAACTTACCACTCTGACCACATCCTTTACCACAAACTGTGCAAGTAAAGGGTTTTTCCCCTGTATGAGTTCTCATGTGTACTTTTAACTCACTACTTTGACCACAGCCTTTACCACAAACTGTACAAGTAAAGGGTTTTTCCCCTGTATGAATCATCATGTGTGTTTTTAAATTAACACTTTGACCGTAGCCTTTACCACAAACTGTACAAGTAAACGGTTTTTCACCTGTATGAGTCATCATGTGTGCTTTTAAATTACCACTTTGACCACAGCCTTTACCACAAACTGTACAAGTAAAGGGCTTTTCCCCTGTATGAGTCATCATGTGTGATTTTAAATGATCACTTCGACCGTAGCCTTTACCACAAACAGTACAAGTAAAGGGCTTTTCCCCTGTATGAACAACAGTGTGACTCTTCAGATGTACCTTAAAATTAAACATTTTGCCACACACCGTACAACTAAAACTTTTCTTCCCTGTGTGGCTGTTCTTAGAGTGAGTTTGTTTTGACAATGGCAGATCCTGGGACAGCTTGTGGCTTAAAGACAATGTTTGTCCTTCCACATTGTGTGTCTTGTGTGAATCCAGTGCGTTTACAACCGACTGACCTTCCCTGGTCTCCTCCCACTCATCACTGTCTTCAGTGACGTCAGATTGAGAACAGTGTGGAGAGAGGAGCTGGTCACCACTAGTTGGTTGTGATGTTCCACAGTCCTCTACATCAGCTTGTGTTTTCATGTGTTCAGTTGAGGTGCTGGCTACAGCCTCTGTCTCTCTGTTTTCATCATCACCTTCACTTTTCACTGCTAGTAATGTCAACGTTGATCCATCAACCTCCTCTTGTAGTTGCTCTTCCTGTTCCTCTTTAATCTGTGGAGGTTGTGGTTCCTCCAGACTGGGACTCCTCTCCTGATGTTCAGGGAAAAGCTCCTCTTTACACACAGGGAGGGAAATGAAGTCTAGGGGAGAATAAAAAGATAAAATGAGAGAAAAAACATTAAAGGTTTGTACTAGAGGTCTTCGGACCTGCCCGAGATCCGAAATTACCCGCGATCCGACCCGCCCCGAGCCGGGTAACGGGGCCGTTTTCGAGCATTTACCGCGGGGCGGGGCGGGGCGGGGCCCGGGCCGTCTGCCCCGGTTCCCGGGTATCTGATAGTGAAGTCCTGTTACGCGAGTGGAGCCGAGTCAGGCCGAGATTGAATGAAAGAGAACGCAACAACTGCACCAAATAGATAACGCCACACGATGGCACTAAAGATGCAGCATGTAATCTGATGCATTGGTTGTGAGAAGTTTACAACTCACTCACAGTCACAACAACACTGTATCAGTTGGATTGTTATTATTATCAAAGATATTAACGTAACGTTTTGGTTAACGGTTTACAATGGAGTTGTCATTGCGTGTTGTCATGCTCTGCAGAGCAAAATGGACACTCAAAGCAGAAAGATATAATGAACAACACATGCGACAGAAAACGATAGCATTAGCATTGGCTAGCCAAAGAAGAAGGAATACATAAAACATGGATTTATTTGTATTTACAAACTGTCCGCATTGACTTACTGGTCTGGGAAAAAGATCATTTTTTGACGAGAGGCAGCGCCGCTGACAGCAACAGCAGCACCATGGCGACGTTAGGTAAGAAATATGTCTGATACAACTCTTAATATAATAACGTTGTCATTCTCTAATTTCGGGGCCACAGGTTCGGGTCTCGGACCTCTCGTTCTGCTCGGGTATCGGATCTAATTTTTCTAATAACAGGCGGGGCCGTTCGGATCGGATCCATCATGTCTCGGGGCTGATCGGGTAACGGTTCTCAAATTCCAAATGATAGACGGGGCCATATGGGTCCGGGTCCATTTCCCCTGGGTTCTTTTGGGTTCGGGTAGTTCAAATTGGACCCGTGAAGACCTCTAGTTTGTACTTTGTTATTTTATGCAGTGTTTCCTCTGTGTTATAGCTTTGGTAGTTCCAAATAATGAGTCTATTCTCATGCATTAAAAAAAGCCATTTCCTGCAAACATTCTCTCTAAGAGAGACAGCGAGAGAAGAGAAGAGAAGAGAAGAGAAGAGAAGGCATGAAACGTACTGATGTCCAGGTGGTTTTCAGGTTCCTGTTTAACACAAACACTCCAACTCATCTTCACCTTCAGGCTGGACTCTGCACACTGGTCTGCAATGAAGGAATATAATAAGGACTTTATTAAGATATGGAATTTGATATGACATGAGTAAGGACTTGCATATTTATATGAAAAAGTGGGTTGGCCATCTCTCGCAGTTAGTAGAGAGCAACATTGTCTTTTATTTATTTATAAAGGCCTTGTGTGTTAAGCTTCCGTTGTATGGTAAATGTATATAGCGCCTTTATCCAAGGCGCTTTACATAGATTGTGCATTGCTTTCACCCATTGCTTTCACCCATTCACACACAGATGGGGAAGGAAACCATGCCAACTTGCTCATCGGGAGCAGATAGGGGTTCAGCATCGAGAGGCAGTTGTGCGTTACAGGACAAGTATGCATTGACTATAGCGGTACTAGCACCACTCACCAGCCCATTAGGCTCCATGCAAGCCATAATATAAAACATTGGGCCTCTTCCTTACTTTCTTCACAGGTGTAGCTAATGATACTAATGAAGGCTCAGTTCCATTCTGATCAAACATTGTGCATCTTGTCTCGCTGGAAACACTCTGCTACACCAGTGGATAGAGATGTTCCGATCAGGTTTTTTGGGGCCGATACCGATCAGCTGGAATCAATATCTGCCGATACCGATATTACCGATCGATCACAGCGTGTAATCAATATCTGACAATCCCGATATTACCGATCGATCAGAGCGTGAAATCCATAAATTATTCTATTGTGTCACTGTAGGAGCATTTACATATTTAATGATTCCTCTTACACAACATTGACATGTACATTGACATTGACATGTTGTATATATTAATTAAATTCAACTTTATATTCTAAGGTCATGATTCGATTCTCGATACGATATATTATCATATTGTATAAGATTATTATCATTATTTTCAAGGTTATTTGGTTATAATGGTTAATAGCAACAATAATAGGCCATATAGACCCCATTTTCTGTACACTATATTACACATTTGGGGTCCTTGCTCTTGGCATGAAAATGTTTGAGAACCACTAATCTTAAACAATATCAGACAACGTTTCTGTTTGACTTTTTTATTTGTATAGACCTGTTTGCTTGTTTCTGTCGCAGAAACTGAATGGCAACGCTTCATCCTCCTTACATCTAGCTTCTAACTGTTAGCTCCTGTGGAAATGACCGTTAGAACAACTGTTGTCCATATCTACTCCAATGACTTTGGAATTATGTTTTTTTGGAACTAAGTTTACAGCAACGTTACAGCAGTTATCTCTCACGTCGCAGAGAGAGAGAGGTCATTCTCTACGAGCCTCGTTAACCTAAGAGAGAGAGAGAGAGATGCAAAACGCGCATCTATGTCAAATCAGGGTCATTCTCTACGAGCCTCGTTAACCTAACAACACAGCTGGCTGGCAACAGTGATCACTTCTCTGGATTCTAATCCAAGCAAGCAAAACGTGGATTTTACTTTGAGATGACTACAAAGGTAGAAGTAGGCTACTTATATTCTGATCTATGATGAATTATTCCAGTGGTGTATCCACTATCCAATGTTTAAAACAAAAAACGTCAGTCTTTTGAGTCTCTCTCTGTCTCTCCTCTGGTGCAGCGTGTGGGCTATGAATGAAGTGAACCGCCCCCCAGGAAATGAGGGAGGGGTCTGAAAATTTGATAGTTTGGTCCCTATAGAAGCCAAAACAGCAAAAAAAAATCAATTTTGGCAAAAAACTCCTACGGGAATACATAGCATACCACACTATTAGGTTTAAGCATAGTTTTACTGAAGTTACGTTTAAGAATAAGGTTTGGTTTAGACCTAGTTTTACTAAGGTTAAGTTTAGGAATAAGTTTAGACGTAGACATAGAGGTTGCTTTTAGGAATACGCCAGCATTTGACACGGGGCAAGCGTGTTTTGGGCATGAATTCTTGTATTCATTAACACACTACAAACCTATCCGGTACAACATTACTACAGGTTGTAAAGTAAATAAAACACTACATACCTATCCTGTACAACTTCACTACAGGTTGCATCGTTGCATCCAACAGTCCACGTCCCTTGTCCATCTCTCGCTGTTCCTCTGACAACGTTGAATATGTTTGGGAGGCCATCTCTCTAGACTCTGTAGACCTCTCCCTGTGGTGCTCTGTGGAAATCACCAGTAGAAAGAACTTTTTGGTTACCATGCAGCAACCGTATATTATACCATGACGTAATTAAATCAAACTATAGACGTTTAGTATGTTTTGTTCAGTTAAAAGGATCAGTCAATACTTGTTCTAAGAGATAAATTAATTGTCCCCATCCTGATGTAAGCTATTTTCGCTGCTATAGGTCAAGAGTTTGGGCCACAATGGAGCACTCCCACCTCTGTCGCACCGCCAATCCAACTGATATGGCCATACATATCTGTCAGTCCTTGTCCCTTTCATGCCCATATCTGGACAGCCCATATGGGCATGACTTCTTTTGTTGATGAATCAGTCTCGCCCGATATGTTTTGATTTTCATTTTGAGAAGTGTGCAGCTAAGCATGAACACAATGATGTATGTATGGGACTACTACAAACAAAACTCATGTCATGAGTTACAACTTACGACTGAGCGACTATCCTTCGATTAACTAAACATCGATTTCACTGTGCAAAGTGGTTTCGTTCTGTAGTTTCAGCTTTTTTTTTTTTTTTCTTTTTTTTTTTCAAGAGGTTGTTGGAAATATATGTCTGAAATTGATACTTTTAACCTGTCTGGTTGTAGTGGGACAAACGTGCCCACTATTGAGCCCTATGAACGTTATGAGAGAGAGAGTAGGGATATAGGCTACCACAGCAAAAGCCTGATCTATAAATATAAATATATGAAATATAAAGTGCTTACTCGATGACCACTGATTCTACAATTCTCTTCAGGCCCGCAGAACTACCCTTAAATGGTAAATGGTGCATTTATATAGCAACTTTATCCAAAGCGCTTTACATAGATTTACATTCACCCATTCAAGGCACCAACCTGCTCATCGGGAGCAAACAGGGGTTCTTGCACAAGGACTCTTCAACACCAACTCTGAGGGAGTCCGGGATCAAACTGGGAATCCTTCGGGAACCCTCTGTGTTCTAATGACGGTTTCTCTACCCCTGAGCCACTGCCGCCCTTACCTTCCGTATCTTTCAATAAAGAGTGGCCATTTCAGAGTGCCGTACACCTGCCCAACCAAAGGCAGAATCTCGTTATTTTTATTGTTTCGAGGTCCCAGTAGTCTGGTTAGGGTAAGGGTAGGGGATAGGTTTAAGCTTAATGTTAGGGTTTAGGCTTTGGGTTAGCATTCACCTGCATGAGCACAGGGTTTCCTGCAGCACTTTATAGGCCAGGGGGGCCCCCTGGCCTAAAATCTGTCCCCCCTGGCCAAGAGACAAGAGTCAACCTCTCCTTTTATGTTGAGGGCAAAAATAAGAATTAGTCTAAAATAAGGGAATTAATTTAGTTGTGTGAGCGCCTTCCTAGGAAGGTCCTCGATGCACGTCCCACTGGGAGGAGACCCCGTGGCACACCAAAGACCAGATGGAGGGATTATATCTCCAAACTGGCTTGGGAACGCCTCGGTATACTCCCTGAGGGAGTGGAGGAAGTTGCTCGGGATAAGGAAATCTGGAGGTCTCAGTTGGAACTGTTACCCCCGCGACCCGATTCCGGATAAGCGGTTGAAGATGGATGGATGGATGGATGGAATTTAGTTGTGTTTTCCGTCATCATGGGCACATTTATGTGTTTTTTATAGGGCAAAATTACGAATTAATATTACAAATTAAGTGAATTAACTCATACAGTGCCATCCGGCCACAAGGGGTGCTAGAGTGCCAGAAAATTCTCCATTGACCTTCTTTATAGCTTTCGTCGACCCTCTCCCAACTGGCCTGTGTTTTCACTCCGGTCAATCCTATGGGTGTCCAGAGGAGGAAGCTAGCTGACACGTAGCCAAAATGCTAACCCATTGAGAAGCCCGATCTAAAGCTATTTCAGCCGCAAAAAACTTTCTCGTTGGGTCTGGGGACACAATCCGGAGAAAATCCTGTCTAAAGATGTGATTTATTATTGGAGTGGGCGGCGCGATTCGGCCGTTAGCGCGAATACGGCCCGTGGATGGCCGAGTCTAAGTCCCGGACAAGGATGGACGTCTAGACCGGGGCTTCGTTGAGGCCTCCGATAAAATAATTCATTTTATTAAATATCCCGGACTAGTTCGGGATAGGCACCCTGGAATACGTTGCGCCGCCTACAATGAACATTTGGTGAACATTGGGGGGGTCTAAACTTTATTTTAAAACATTTTCAATGGAATAAATCGTCTCGTTAGTGAGCGCTGGGCGAGCCGGGACCACCCACGTTGCTCCAAGCAGCTCGGGGTAAGTAAAATAGCAAATAAAAAATTGTTTTTGATCCCGAATATCCTAGGCACTCAAAGAGTTAATTACTTGAATTAATTAATTAATTAGCAAAACATTTCGTGAGATCCCCCCTGGTCAAGACTTTTTCCTGCAGGACACCCTGCAGGTTAGCATTCACTCGCGTCGGCAGGTTAGCCTCTGTCTACTGGGACCTCGAAACAACCCCAACCGATAGGGTTGCGTAGTTCGTCTGTCATTCAGTGTTATATGAGATACTTAAATGGTTTCCTGTGGAAATAAGCTCAGTCTTTTCTAGGATCTCCTTTTAGTAGACCTTGTACCAGTGAACTGTACCGTCATGCAACTGTACCTTTTCCTATGCAAACTTCTAATTAAGTCTTCAATCAATCAATCAGTTGAAACATATGGAGGATTAAAATGCATTTGTATTGAACACTACTGAAGATACGGTTACTTTACCCAAGTAAAGAGAATTACAACATCTATGGCCATGGAATAAGCACTTTATATTTGAAATGTACGTTTAAGTGTAACAGACACTGCAGTGTGTAGTGTGGTGTTGTGTGTGTAACAGACATACCTGCAGTGTGTAGTGTGGTGTTGTGTGTGTAACAGACATACCTGCAGTGTGTAGTGTGGTGCTGTGTGTGTAACAGACATACCTGCAGTGTGTAGTGTGGTGTTGTGTGTGTAACAGACATACCTGCAGTGTGTTGTGTAGTGTAGTGTAGTGTAGTGTGGTGCTGTGTGTGTAACAGACATACCTGCAGTGTGTAGTGTGGTGTTGTGTGTGTAACAGACATACCTGCAGTGTGTAGTGTGGTGTTGTGTGTGTAACAGACATACCTGCAGTGTGTAGTGTGGTGCTGTGTGTGTAACAGACATACCTGCAGTGTGTAGTGTGGTGTTGTGTGTGTAACAGACATACCTGCAGTGTGTAGTGTAGTGTAGTGTGGTGCTGTGTGTGTAACAGACATACCTGCAGTGTGTAGTGTGGTGTTGTGTGTGTAACAGACATACCTGCAGTGTGTAGTGTGGTGTTGTGTGTGTAACAGACATACCTGCAGTGTGTAGTGTGGTGTTGTGTGTGTAACAGACATACCTGCAGTGTGTAGTGTGGTGTTGTGTGTGTAACAGACATACCTGCAGTGTGTAGTTGTGTAGTGTCTCCATCTCTCTCTGGAAGAGGTTGCACATGACCTCTGCGGCCGCACGGAGGCGCTCCAACACAAACACTCTGACATCGAGCTTCACGCGACAAACATCAACACTTTGTTGCTTTTCCAAAACACACAATATCTCCTCTCCCACCGACGTCATGTGTTCATTTATCTTCAGCCGTACAGACTCCATTTGAAGCGTTTTAACTCCTTTTACTATGAGAAGCTTTTCACCACGCGCTGTGTCCCAACCACCATGAAACTAAAACACCAACACTCAAGCGGACTTGATCCACGTGAGACACCGCAGCCGAGCTGAAGCTTGCGAGTCTCCGCGTGGAGCGTTGCAAAGTCCGTCCGAGTTATGTCCTGATAGGGACAGAATAGTACATCTTTGACCCCCGACTTTCGGCACCTCCGCGCGGTCCAAGTGAACACAGCGGAGCTCCTTGCCCCCCGGCAACCACCTTTATGCTTAGGTTTGTTGGTCGCGTCCCAAAACCACCATGAAACACCAACAGTTCCTTTGTTGTGGAAACGCCACGCGAGAAACATTCTACTTCCGGAAGATCCGGCTTCCGGATCAACGTGTTTAGCGCATGCGCAATAATGGATCCAGACACTGTTGCCTTTCGCCCCCTGATGGAGGAGATGTGTAACTGTCACTGAATGACTGACCGACTGATTCACTAATGCAGGGATTCCCAAACTTTTTTGGCTCAGGGCACCCCTATAAATATTCTTTTCATCCGAGGCACCCCTACATTATATTCATAATTTTCACTCCCAGCACCTTATGTTTATAGCATATTTTAGTGATTATGTTGTGAGATAGGCCTAATAGCCATTTTGGTTAAGACTTAGAACTGACTGAAAATTGCTCTGTACTTCAAGTTTAAAATTATACTAAATATATATTGTTGATTAAGTAATAATTGCAGTAAATTACAAATATCATCAAATGATCTAGCGGCACCCCTGGACTGCTGTCGCGGCACCCCAGGGTGCCCCGTCACCCACTTTGAAAACCCCTGCACTAGTGAGTCAGTAGGATACAACAGCAGTGAAAAGAGAGAAATGAGTGTGGGGAAGAATCATTTGGCATAACTACTACATTGGGGAGAACAAGGGGCAAAAAGAAAAAGAAAGAACTGCATAACAACCGTCATGTTTTATTCTTTTGACACATTTTCTTTCACATCAGGATGTAATGATCATTAGACTCAGAGCAGAGTTTGATGTGGAATTATGTGCAGGATGTAATTTGCCCACAGATGTGAGGGGACTTCATTTAATTGACGACATTGTAAAAAAAAGAAAAAACTAAAAAGCCAGGGCTCATTTCCATTGCATTCCTTTGTATTCAGTTCATCGAGACATTCAATGACAAAAGACAATAGGCCTACAATAATATGCAAAACAACATATGTATGAGTAGTAATAACAAACATAACAGTTATCACGCCACAAACTTCCCGAAGTGAATCAAACGAGTTATATATGTATTTCGACGACGCGATCGTAATGCAAATAAGATTTTTGTATGGAAGAATTTTTCCGGGAAGTTATTAAAAATTCAGCATAAATGCTATTCTTTCATTTTTTTTCGATGGGGAATGTGCGATACCGGCCGAATGGTGCGTCCGGCTTCCTTGAATGGCGCACCATTGCGTTCGGAATTCCGAGGACGTCTTAGCCGTCACTTCTTCAACGTCGCAGCGCCCTTATTCAAATTTTTTCACTTTTTCAAAAACATCTTATTTTTAATATATTAATATATTGAATATATTCATCAATATTATCATTCAAATTCACTGCACAGCTGGGTGCACCTTACTCCCCTGAGTACAAGGAAACTGTCCGTTAATTTTTAGGCCCATATTTAGATTTTTT